>NW_028234419.1:24014442-24039442 GCF_977035675.1 Penaeus japonicus
TATGAAAAAAATAGTTTAGTCCATTTTCAGAATGGGGGAGGACTGAGAGGGTGAAAGTTAAAAAGTGAGAGTGAATGGGATTTCTCGCGTAGTACCCCCCGCCCCTCCCACTCTCTCTTTTTCTGACTCACTATGACTCACTCTTTCTTTCTCTTTCTCTCCCTCTCTTGCTGAATATCCCTTCTCTCTCTCTCTCTCTCTCTCTCTCTCTCTCTCTCTCTCTGTGTGTGTGTGTGTGTGTGTGTGCGTGTGCGAAAATAAGAACGTTCAAATAAATTACAAAAAGCCCCAGGTTAAAAAAATATATTTCCCATAATACGTTCAAGTCTTAAAACTCCAGTGTTTCAACTAAATCACTGGTACTTTTTTACCGCTATTATTAAAATCTCCCCCACATATGTATAACTGTAACTGCATAGCACAGCGTTACGGTACTCTGGCCGACTGACCTACAGAACGTCTTTTCCAGCTTTTATGACCGTTATGGTTTACCGTTAATCTGCCGCCATTGCACTGTCGGTTCGGTGTTTGAAAGATGGCATTGTCTTATATAGCATATGTCAGCCATGTTAAACAGGTCAGAAAGAACTGTGTTTGGTAAATTGATTTAGTACTGATTAGTTGCTAGTTAATGGGACAAAATATATTTTGTGTTTTATTTATTTATTGATGTAGAGTATCATGATGCCGAAGATGGGTATTTTAAGTAAAGGATATTTCTGCCGGTTACTCTGACCTGGTTAGGGGGAAGTAACGGTTAGGTTAAGAAACCGTTAAGAAAGTGAGAGTGGATTCTTTCTCTCTGTCTCTTTCTCTCCTTCCCTCCCTTCCTCTCTCCTATTTGCCCTCCCGCCCCCCGTCCTTTCCTCCCCCCTCCCACCTCTCCTCCTTCCTCTTCTACTGCCCCCTGTCCCCTCCCTTCCTCCTTCCGTCCTTCTATCCTCTCTCTGCCTCTCTTCTCTCTTCCTCTCGCCGTCTCAAGGTCGTACTGTCTGGATAGGCATCGCTTCCTGGCAACAGTGACTCAGAACATCTTAGTCATTGTGGAGATATCGTGCGGGTGAATCTGAATTGACTCCGTTTTTTTGTTTCGCGCCATGTTGCTTAGCGTTTTCTTATCTTCATTTGTGTTATTAATAGTAAAAGCTGTTTTTTTCTTTCCTTTTCTTCTTATGTTTCTTCCTTTTTTTCTTTTCACATTTTATGAAATATATTATATATATATATAATATATATATATTTTTTTTTTACTTAGATTACTTAGAATGTAACAGAGAAAGGTAATAATAGCATGTGTTCCTATGTTATATAGACGATTTTCGTGAATGGGAGTAATGACTAGCGGTATTTTTCCGATTGTGTCTTCGATTTCAAAAATAATTCCGTTAAGATAATGACGGCTAATTAGTAAATTCCGCTTATTTTGACTGATATAACTATCGAAATACTTGAAGCCATTTGCTATTTTGCGTATTAAACTGGGTTGCATATATATCTGCAGATTTTTTATTAACAAAGTAAACAATGTGATGTATAATTATAAATGGCGAGACTTGTTGTATCGTTTTAAGCAAGTCATAAAAAAACGACAAATGCGTTTTTGTCCAAGAATACAAATAACGGTAAAAATAACGGTATTTAGGTCATTCGGTCAAAGTACCGTATTCTTAACGATCCTCAGTTCAATCGTTTTTCAAGTTCAAGGGAATTATAGGTTATTTGTATTAGTTTTTATTTTATGATTATCATTATTTTATTTTTATTTCTATTTCCTTTTTATTTTCTGCATACATGATAGATCGAATTAGTTTGTCGTAAACGAATATATCACACCCTTACTCCCCCATGGGACATAGTGGATTCGCCCAAATATGATTTCCATGCAGGAAAAACAAAAATATGTGTAATAAATCTTTTTGATTGCGTGGATGTCTCATAAAAGATAAAATATCAACTCGCAGAAATTATATTCATCATAGTATGTTCGAAAGACGAAAAGAGGAAAAAAAAAAAAGTTTGAGGAAGAAAAATAAACAGACAAAACCTAATTCTCTCTGACCCTACATATTTCCATAATTAATTCATCTAACGATCTCTAATAACCATCCCATCATACCTAAAGCATTTACATGGCAAACAAACAGCAAAACGATATAAAACATGCATAGAAAGGGAAAGCAGAATAAAGCGATCAATACTGAAGGTAGAAATGGCGGTATTTAGGTCAGTAGGTCGGCTAATTGTGGATACCGTTATATTTGTGGAAAATATGAGGAAACTTTCATTATTGTGGACTTTAGGGTGATATTTTTCGTTTGTTCTTAGAGTAAGTACTTTGTAGTTGAATTTATGTATGGGTTTGGTTTGTGTGTGTTGATATTTATATGTGTATATTTGTTGTTTTGTATGTAAACACCTACAAACAAAACAAAAAGGTGTCTCCCCTGCGGAACAGAATGGCCTCTTCCAACTCATATATCCAAATACATTTAAAAAATCGACTCTAAAAGATATAAATAATAAAAAAGAGACATATCAACAAATACAAAAGTAGAAAAAAGAAATAACTATCATATCACTTTACATAAGTTTACCCTCGTCCTCCCACTCTGCTCCCTTACCTTGGCCGTGGCCGTTTTCTAGGTCATGTTACCTTGACGTCTACTTTTCACTGTCAAGACTGAGGTCACAGTGCGTTACGTGACCCTAAACATGTGTAGATTGTTGGGACTTGTATAACTATGCTATTTTTTAAAGGTATCACTCAAATATCGTGGATATATAAAGCTGTATCCAGTAACCATTTTAGATTTTGGATACTGCTTGTTTGCTGATACTGTCTGTATAAACAGGTATTTATTTCACGGATTTTTTTTTTTTTTTATTGAAATTGAAAGATTTTTTGTATATTGACCATTTGACTCGTTTATCTCGTAATGTAATGACATTCAGTGTAGTTTCCTTTTATTTCTTTATGTGTTTATATTTAGAAATTCTCAGGATGATTTTACATACCAACTTAACATTGTAATCTGCAAATATAAGTAACTCGAATAAGGTCATGATAAAATATAAGTTGCCATTTCTTTCCATACCAAGGTTAATTTTTGGACGAAGCCATTATAATGCAAAGGGGAGTACCGTGGCGGAACAATACCTGTTCAAAAGTGAAACTAACGTAAGATTATTAGTTAAGTTAAATAATACATGTACATTAACGTGAAAACATATCAATATGACGCTCGAAATTCCTCAATCAATTACCTATAATACCTATTAGTGCAAAAAATCTCTCATCCCCAAAATAGGAACATTTACACATCTCCCATGTACCGTATTTTGTCCGACTAACCTACTTTTCACCAATGAACCGTTAATAAACCAGTGGTTACCGTTAACAGTTCTCTACTGAGCAGATGGTCCTTTGAATGCCGTTATAGGTCATAATGATATATTAGATGAATTGTGAGACCGATTATGAGTCATTCAAATGAATAGATTAATTAAATGTATTGTCTTCTCTTTAGATATTTTACTTGAAGGAAAATTATTCATTTCTTATTCTTAAAAAATGAAAGTATGTTAGATACACCCCTGGCTAGTCTACTAATATGTTTATTTGTTTTCAATAAACTAAAACAAATGTTCTTTTGCCACTTTGATAGGACTAAATTACTTTTGATAGCTCCATGTAATTTACTGATATCAGTGGAATCAATGTCACGAGATTGCCAACCATAAAATACACGTAAGCATTTTATGTGTTATAAACGATCACATTATGTGTTATAAGTGACCAATTAGACGAACAGTGATAACCGCAATTACCTCTACTGCGGAAAGAACCAATTATGACAATACTCTACGGATATCACACGCCTCGTTCGGTAGACGAATCGGTTACCAGGCAACATCAGAATTTGAAAAGGGAAAGTATATAACGGTATCAGTACTGTCAAGTAAACGGTAAAGGTACTTTCATAATGCGGGAGTGAAAACAGCTAACGGTACGTACTGACTTAACGGTAGGAATAGTACTATTTAGGTTAGTCGGTCAAAGTACCGTACCGCTGATTATATACAACCATTTCCGTTACTTCAAGTAGATAATATCCATAAATATATTTAATTGGTATGTAGTTACGTTACGTTTCGATTAATATTAATTGGTTCTAGAGAGAATATATTTTACTAATAAATGAAACTAGTAATTCGGTTATGAGTCAGCCACAGAAATGTATAGACACGTTTTCTGTGGTTTGAATGTAAGAACGCATTTACTTTGTAAATGGAGTTTATTTATATAGACAGCTTTACGCAACTATATTTTTCTATTGTTTGACAAAGGCTTGCGATGTCATGCTATATTCTAAGCGTTTGAGAACGGCATATGTTGTTTATTTTGTAAATGATGTACCAAATATTTACAAATTTTGCTGCTGAACATTTTTTATATCCAAATATTATGAATAGCGTTTTCCGAATATCTTTTTTGAGGTGTAATGTCCTTTGAAAACCCTAAAAGCCTTTCATTAAATGTTTTTTTTTATTATGTACCTTTTTAATCTATAGAAATTATATCAGTACCTCCAAATTCAGAGCTGAAATTATGAGACTTTCTAAGACATTCTTAATTTCAGAAGACGCACCGGACTCCCCCACACGGCAATAATGGCCTACCCCAAGTTAGGGCTAAAGTCGAAAGGTAAATGACACATTTCAATTTATTCTCACAATGACCTTTCCTAGTTTACCTGAAGGCCAGAGAAGGTACATACCGCCTCTCAGCCTACCGTTGGCCTTCCCGAAACAACTCAAGGTCTAAATGCCTCTTCATGTGCTCTCGTTTAACAGTAACATTGACCTTATTGAGGTCTTATGTCCGAAAGTTTGGATTCAAGGACACATTAGATTGTCCTTGATCTGATTCACATTCTGGTCAACTCAGACATGGAATATCTTTTGACAGTCATGGTTTTCAAAGGACGTACATATAAGCCGCACTTATTTCCCCTCTTGAAGGACATTGACTCGCCATTTCCGTCGCCACTAAAATTAATTCGGTCACGAGGGACACATGGAGAGCTGTTAGAGGTCATGAGGGCTAAATGACCCTCGGTCGAACCACCAAGGTCGTCGGTAAATTTGGGAGGACAATTCTCTACTCGTGCGACCTTCAGGTGAACATTTAAAGGTCAGCGCATGAATGCATTACAAGAGGAAAGTGTCATTAATCCCCTAGTCATCGGACGTGGGCGAGACCATTATGTCGTATGGGGGAGTCAGGATATTTGTGCGAGTGAAAATTACCGAAGTGTTTGTAGGTGATATTAACCTGCTGTTAATGTCAACTTATTTTCTTTTGAATAACATTGTAGTATTATTGAAGATATGTATATAATCATATGCAGTAATTTAGAAATGTATCGAGGTTGTGTAACTGATAAAATAACGGTTGATAGTTGATTTGATTTAAAATGATGAAGCCTATTATATTTACAACAAACCAAGGTTGGTTGCATCAGAGTACTTTGGTATATCTATTTATATGCAATGGAAACGTTGCCGGTTCATTACGGTAAGCTTTTCAAATGAACCGACTTGATATCCCTGATGCAACAATGTTATATTGCGGGTTGTTACACTGTGGTAATTGATCGAAAACGTCACATGTTTGAAAGTCTACGGGTATAACCTACCTTGTTTGGAGATCGGGTCTACGGAAGTGGAATCAATACTCCATTTTTCTTTCCTTTTTATACAATACAGTAACACAGTTAAGCAATAAGAAGATAAGCTATTGATGGAAGTTAGTCAACACCAAAGTCACATTTCAACAAGATGACACCATACCTTACCAATAAAACTAAATCAGTTTTAATCGATAACATTCGTTTTTTTTTTCTTGAAAACAGTAAACGGTTAAAGTAAATATATAGGTTAGTCGGTCCGAGCACCGTAATGCTGTACAGTCGAATGTGCTGGTATTGCACTACCGGTATTTAGAGTGATAAAATCCGGCGGTACTACTATAAAGAATATAACGGATTAGTAGGAATGGTTTACGTTTTATATCATCATTTGATATACAGTTTAAATGTAAATTAAAACATAGATTTCCTACTTCGATTTTCTTTAGACAGACTCCCCTACGGCGTGCAATGGCCTCTCCCGCACAATAGTTATCAATTACTCGATCGGTATACATTATGGGGATATTCACCTAAGTTCTAAAAGGAGATATCATGCGCAAGATTAGTAATTTATGATAGATAACACTCTAAGGAACTTGTTCAAATTTATCCTCACAATGCCCTTTCCTAGTTTACCTGAAGGCCAGAGAAGGTACTTACCGCCTCTTAGCCTACCGTTGGCCTTCCCGAAACAACTCAAGGTCCAATGCCTCTTCATGTGCTCTCGTTTAACAGTGACCTGACCTTATTGAGGTCCTATGTTCGAAAGTTTGGATTCAAGGACACATAGCGTTGTCCTTGATCTGATTCACATTCTGGTCAACTCAGACATGGAATATCTTTTGACAATCATGGTTTTCAAAGGACGTACATATAAGCCGCACTTATTTCCCCTTTTGAAGGACATTGACTCGACACTTCCATTCACACTAAAATTAATTCGGTCACGAGGGACACATGGAGAGCTGTTAGAGGGAATGAGGGCTAAATGACCCTCGGTCGAACCACCAAGGTCGTCCGTAAATTCGGGAGGACAATTCTCTACTCGTGCGACCTTCGGGTGAACATTTAAAGGTCAGCGCATGAATGCATTAGAAGAGGAAAGTGTCATTAATCCCCTAGTCATCGGACGTGGGCGAGACCATTATGTCGTATGGGGGAGACAAGATATTTGCGTGAGTGAAAATTACCGAAGTGTTTGTAGGTGATATCAACAGGCTGTTACTGTCAACTTGTTTTCTTTTAAATAACATTGTGGCATTATTGAAATATGTATATAATCATATACACTGATTTAAAGATAATGTATCGAGGTTATGTAACTGATAGAATAACGGTCTATAGTTGATTTGAAATGATGAAGCTTATTATATTCTTTACAACAAGCCAAGGGTGGTTGCATCAGAGTGCTTTGGTATATCTATTTATATGCAATGGAAACGTTGCCGGTCCATTTCGGTAAGCTTTTCAAATGAACCGACTTGATACCCCAGATGCAACAATGTTATATTGCGGGTTGTTACCGAGAACACCACAGGTTTGAAAGTCTACGGGTATTACCTACCTTGTTTGGAGATCGGGTCTACGGAAGTGGAATCAATACTCCATTTTTCTTTCCTTTTTATACAATACAGTAACACAGTTAAGCAATAAGAAGATAAGCTATTGATGCAAATTAGTCAACACCAAAGTCACATTTCAACAAGATGACACCATATCTTACCAATAAAACTAAATCAGTTTTAATCGATAACATTCGCATTTTTTTTTTTTTTTCTTGAAAACAGTTAACGGTTAAAGTAAATATATAGGTTAGTCGGTCCGAGCACCGTAATGCTGTACAGTCGAATGTGCTGGTATTGCACTACCGGTATTTAGAGTGATAAAATCCGGCGGTACTACTATAAAGAATATTAGGGATTAGTAGGAATGGTTTGCGTTTTATATCGTCATTTGATATACAATTTAAATGTAAATTAAAACATACATTTCCTACCCTGATTTTCTTTAGACAGACTCCCCTACGGCGTGCAATGGCCTCTCCCGCACAATAGTTATTAGTTACTCGATCGGTATACATTATGGGGATATTCACCGAAGTTCTAAAAGGAGAGTATATCATGTGCAAGATTACTAATTTCTGATAGATAACACTTTGTCCTTTCCCTGTCGACCTGAAGGCCAAAGAAGGTACTTACCGCCTCTCAGCCTACCGTTGGCCTTCCCGAAACAACTCAAGGTCCAATGGCTCTTCATGTGCTCTCGTTTAACAGTTACCTAACCTTAGTGAGGTCCTATGTTCGAAAGTTTGGATTCAAGGACACATTAGATTGTCCTTAATCTGACTCACATTCTGGTCAACTCAGAATCACATTGACTTAACAGGAGAATTTTCAGCAAATTTTCCCGAATTTCGAGTTAAGGGAAGTAATTTTCTATAACCGAAAGAGTTTTAGATAAAGCAAGAATTTTGAGGTAATTTCGAACGTTCAAACTTGTGGTATCTGTTGCTCTTATTTTACCTTAGTATAAAAAGGGGGAACATGGAACACTTTTGATAATCATGGTTTCAAAAAGACGCAAGTTAAGCCGCACTTATTTCCCCTTTTGAAGGTCATTGACCCGCCATTTCCGTCGCCACTAAAATTAATTCGATCACGAAGGACACAAGGAGAGCTGTTGGAAGGCATGAGGGCTAAATGACCCTCGGTCGAACCACCAAGGTCGTCCGTAAATTCATGAGGACAATTCTCAACTCGTGCGACCTTCAGGTGAACATTTAAAGGTCAGCCATGAATGCATTACGAGAGGAAAGTGTCATTAATCCCCTAGTCATCGGACGTGGGCGAGACCATTATGTCGTATGGGGGAGTAAAGATATTTGTGCGAGTGAAAATGATTCGTTGTTACCGTCAACTTGTTTTCTTTTAAATAACATAGAATAACTGATAGAATGCCGATAGTTAATTTAATATGAAAGAGTCCTTACAACAAGCAAAGAGTGTCTGAGTGGCTGCATCAGTATTTGGTATATCTATTTATATGCAATGAAAACGTTGCCGGTTCATTTCTGTAAGCTTTTCAAATGAAACTACTTAATAGCCCTGACGCAACACTGTTACGCTGTGGTAACTGACCCTGAACATTACAGGTTTGAAAGTCTACGTGTATTACCTTCGATCGATTTACATTATGGGAATGTTTACCCAAGTGCTAATAGGAAAATATATCATGTGCATGGTGGTTAGCAATTTGCGATAGATTATACTCTAATTGATTTGCTCAAATTCATGCTCACGGTGTCCTTTCCCTGTCGACCTGAAGGCCAGAGAAGGCCCTTACCGCCTCTCAGCCTACCGTTGGCCTTCCCGAAACAACTCAAGGTCTAAATGCCTCTTCATGTGCTCTCGTTTAACAGTAACATTGACCTTATTGAGGTCCTGTGTCCGAAAGTTTGGATTCAAGGACACATAGCGTTGTCCTTGATCTGATTCACATTCTGGTCACCTCAGAATCACATTGACTTGACAGGAGCTTTTAAAGTAAAAAATAAACACTTACCAGGAGCTTTAGATTACGTGTCTTTTTCCTTAGCCAAGAAAATTTAGAGAAAATTTGGAGAAAGCAAGAATTTCGAGGTGATTTAGAATGTATAGGAAGTAGTTCATATATGTTCAAAGACTCAAAAAAGAGCCACGGATTTTTTTTTACAATCATGGTTTTCAGAAGTTATACGTATAAGCCGACCTTCTTTTCCCCTTTTGAAGGATAAACTCTCGCCCTTCTTATCGCCACTAAAATTACTTTGATTGCGAAGGACACATGGAGAGCTGTCGGAGGTCGTGAGGGCTTAAATGACCCTCGGTCGTACCACCAAGGTCGTCCACAAATGTGACATTCATGAATGCATTATAAGCGATATGTGTTATTAACCTCCTAGCCATTATACGTGGGCGAGACCATTCAGTCGTACGGGGGAGTCCGTGAAATTTCTGAGAGAGATTGTTTGTAGATAATATCCAGTCAATACCTAGGAATCACCATTATTAGAAAATATGATATAGATGTCAAGATTACACATTCGTATCTTCCGCGTAATGAAATAAGATTAGATTATAAGGAAATAAATTGGTTTTCTAAATTTGCATGATGGCTTAAAGGTAAGGAAACAAATTTTGGCGTAGCCTCTTATCACCCCCCTGTTATTTTACATAAATATTAATAACAAGTAGCTATACAAAAAATGGTTTGTTAAAGTGTTTAACAAGCATTGCACCGTTTTCCATCGTTAACTGTTACTGTCTGTTGCTGTTACAATGTTAACTTACTGTTACCCTGTTAACTGTTACTGTTACAATGTTAACTGTTACTGTTACAATGTTAACTGTTACTGTTACAATGTTAACTGTTACTGTTACCCTGTTATCTGTTACTGTTACAATGTTAACTGTTACTATTACCCTGTTAACTGTTACTGTTACCCTGTTTTCTATCAAATAACTTTTATATGATAGTACAGAATATATATACATATGATTGGACACATCTTAATTATCTAGAATTTAGATTCTAAAAACGAATCAAGACTGGATAACAGTGATGAGATGTCGATAATTCATTCATTTAAAGAGCAGTGTATATGTCAGCTTATGATGATGTAGACGCCCATCAGACATTGATTATACTTACCGAAATGACTGCATCATAATTCTTACTATTTTCCTATGCATTTGTCTTCCTATTTTCAATTAAAACGTCGTCAGTATATTTCTGAAAGATTGTGTATACTGAACACTGAGCATTTTCAATGAACTGAGATTGTATGCCTGATGTAACAATGATGTGCGACGGGATTGTTACTTTTTTGTAATTAGCCTATAATATTACACGTAAAAGTCTACGGGCATTGCACATTGCGTTTTAAAATCGAGTCCACGGGAGAGGAATCAATAGCTCATTTTCTTTCTTCCTTTTTTCATTTTTTTCATTTATTATTATTACTATTTATTTTTAATAGAAAAACGATCATCTCGTGATTAAATATCACAACATTTTCAAAACTCCAAAGCACATATAGTTAAGCAACAAGTTAAGTAAAACAAGATAAGTAAGACAAACAGATAATATCAAATACAAAATAAAGGAATATTTCAACAGAACGACAGCACCGCGTCTTACCTGCCAAATTGAAGCAAAATTAATCGGTAAGAATCCACAAGAAATATTGGTGAAAGCAGTTAACGGTTACAGCAAAGATTTAGGTTAGTCGACCCGGGTACCGTAAAGCTGTACCGTCGATTGTGCAGTTATTGTAGTACCGGTATTTAGAGTGAGAGAGTAAAGTAGGGCTGAGATTTCTCTTTTTGGTCGTTCGAGAGGACTCCCCTACGCCGTGTAATGGCCTCTCCCACATGATAATGATTGTGTGTTAATTGATTGATAAACATGACCATTCTTCACCGTAATGATAATAGTGTGATATGTTATGTGTATGAATAGCATTGCGTCATAGGTCACTTTCTCTCCCCTTCCCACACCCACTCCTAAAGTAATTCATAGTATTTTTTGCATTTAAAAAGATAATAATTCACTTTCACATCAAATTTACATTACTAGTTTGTGGTTATGTATATATATATATGTATATATATATATATATATATATATATATATATATATACATATAAATATATATATATGTGTGTGTGTGCACACATATAGATAGATAGATAGATATAATTCATTCATATAACAATGCCCCTATATAATATTCATTTATCTATTCATTTCAATTTTGCCATTTTGCGTTTTTTTATAATTAATTCTATATCAAATTTTCGTTTAATACCAGCTGACGACCGAGAAATAAGTGATCCATAAAGTAGAGCCAAAGTATTGAGCTGAAGATCCAGGAAATATTGAGATATTGCTTCACTTGCAACATGGGCGAGGCCATTATACCAGACGGGGGAGTCTTTGGGGAAAGTGAAAGTGAATTTTCTTTTCTTTTTTTGATAAATTACAAATATTAAAATTACATTGATTTAACCACGTCAGAGCTTGAATAGTGATAATGCAGTTATTATGTCACATTTGTGGGGAATATATACATGTACATGATTCAATTTTCACATGAAGCTTTATGGCAAGCAACAATACATACACTCACATACATATCTCTTTCTCTCTCTCTATGTATATATATATATATTTTTTTTTTTTATTCTTTATTTTTTTTACATATATTTACATACATTTACAACACACACACACACACGCACAAGTACATGTACACGTACACGCACACGCACACGCACACATACGCACATACACATACATATATGTGTGCATATATATATTTATATATATAAATATACATTTTCATATATATAAATATATATATTTTTTTATATATAAATATATATTTTTTTATAAATAAATATACATATTTATATATATGAATATATATGTATATACATAAATATATATGTTTATATATACAAATAATTGCACATAGTGTGTGTGTAATGGTAATAATGATATTAAATGTAACGTATTAAGGCGGCCAAGTCCATTCCCTAGTCGGGGGGAGGACTGAAATCGAAATAGAAAACGCATCTCGACAGATTAAAAGAAAACGGGAATCCGCGCGAAGAGAAACGAAAACGGGAAGACAAATTTCCACTCGAAGACCGATCTCTTTTTCTCTTCCTTGTTCTTCGCTTTGGACGACCTTGAACGACCTTGAATTTGCGATTTGGGAAGATGTGCCTTTCACCTAGACACATGGGATACTTTCTCACCTTGAGAGATTTTCTATGTGGTAGTTTTTCGCGATTTCTCTTGTGGTGGACGATATCGGGGAGATTTTTTAAGTGAGGTCCGACGAAATTATATTATGTATTTGCTCTATTGTTTTTTTTAATATTCATTGTTTTTATTTGTTTCATATGCCCTGAATATATTTGCTATTATGCATATATTCATATGCATTTGCTTTCATATGTATAGAATATATTTTAGATATTTTCTGCATTCCAATTTTATAAACGCCTTGTCTTGAATTAAATCAACTATGCTATTGCCCGTTCTCTTCCAATCTCTGTTTATTTTACCAATATAATATTAGTCCTTTAATCTATTCATTGTCATTAGAAAGGTACACAATATTTTATAATCCATGTCAACTTTTTTTATGATTCCTCCAGACAAATCAGTTAAGCCATAACGAAGAAATATGTAATCCAAACTAATCGAATAACAAAACGATAAGTCGAGAGAAAAGAAATTCGAAAAAAAAGTAACACAGAACACACCACAAAAATGAAAGAGTGAAAGAGGGTATATAGCATCGTCTGTTTTCACTCACGCCCGTACGAACGTTTTCTCCGTCTTTCTAAAACGTTTTCCCTCCGTCTCCGTGACCTTGGCTGGGTCATCGGGGTCACTCTCACGGAACTAGGCGTGACTTTCCCTCCTGTTGGTAGAAAGGGGAGGTTTCTTTGGCACTTTCACTCTCGCTTTTCGGGTTGGTGAAATTTTGAGTGTCTTGTTGTTTATTTTCATGTATTGTTATTGTAGATGTTATTGTTGTTCTAATTATCATTATTATTGTCTTTATTAGTATTTGTCTTCCTATTTTCAATAAGAACGTCGTCAATATATTTCTGAAAGATTGTGTATGCTGATCACTGAGTATTTTCAATGAACTGAGATTGTATGCCTGATGCAACAATGGTGTTCAGCGGGATTGTTACTTTTTTGTAATTAGCCTATAATAGTACACGTAAAAAGTCTACGGGCATTGCACGTCGTGTTTTAAATTCGAGGCCACGGGAGAGGAATCAATAGCTCATTTTCTTTCTTCCTTTTTTCATTTATTTCAATTACTATTTATCTTTAATAGAAAAACGACCATCTCGTGATTATACATCACAATATTTTCAAAACTCCAAAGGACATATAGTTAAGCAATAAAACAAGATAATTCAGACAAACTGATAATGTCAAATACTAAACAAGAAAGGAATATTTCAACAGAACGACAGCACCGCGTCTTACCAGCCAAATAAAAGCAAAATTAATCGGTAAGAATCCACAAGAAATATTGGTGAAAGCAGTTAACGGTTACAACAAAGATTTAGGTTAGTCGACCCGGGTACCGTAAAGCTGTACCGTCGATTGTGCAGTTATTGTAGTACCGGTATTTAGAGTGAGAGAGTAAGGTAGGGCTGAGATTTCTCTTTTTGGTCGTTCGAGAGGACTCCCCTACGGCGTGTAATGGCCTCTCCCCGCATAGTAATGGTTATATGTTCATTGATTGATAAACATGACCATTTTTTCACCGTATTGGTAATAGTATGATATGTTATGTGTATGATTAGCATTACGTCATAGATCACTCTCTATTCCCTCCCCACACCCACTCCTAAAGTAATTCAAAGTATTTTTTGCATTTAAAAAGATGATAAGTTCACTTTCATATCAAATTTACATTACTAGTTTGTGGTTATGTATATATATATATATATATATATATATATATATAATTCATTCATATAACAATGCCCCTAGATAATATTCACTTATCTATTCATTTCAATTTTGCCATTTTGCGTTTTTTTATAATTAATTCTATATCAAATTTTCGTTTAATACCAGCTGACGACCGAGAAATAAGTGATCCATAAAGTAGAGCCAAAGTATTGAGCTGAAGATCCAGGAAATATTGAGATATTGCTTCACTTGCAACATGGGCGAGGCCATTATACCAAACGGGGGAGTCTTTGGGGAAAGTGAAAGTGAATTTTCTTTTTTTTGAATAAATCACAAATATTAAAATTGCATTGATTTAACCACATCGGAGTTTGAATAGTGATAATGCAGTTATTATGTCACATTTGTGGGGAATATATACATGTACATGATTAATTTTTCACATAAAGCGTTATGGCAAGCAACAATACATGCACACACACACATATCTCTTTCTCTCTCTCTCTGTCTGTATATGATTATATATATATATATATATTTATCCATCTATTTATTTACATATATTTACATACATATACATACATATATACACACCCACCCACACACACACACACACACATATATATGTGTGTGTGTGTGTGCATATGTAAATTTATATATATAAATATATATGTTTATATATACAAATAATTGCACATAATGTGTGTGCAATACTAATGATAATAAATGTAACGTATTAAGGCGGCCAAGTCCATTCCCTAGTCGGGGGGAGGACTGAAATCGAAATAGAAAACGCATCTCGACAGATCAAAAGAAAACGGGAATCCGCGCGAAGAGAAACGAAAACGGGAAGACAAATTTCCACTCGAAGCTCGATCTCGTTTTCTCTTCCTTGTTTTTCGCTATGGACGACCTTGAACGACCTTGAATTTGCGATTTGGGAGGATGTGCCTTTCACCTAGACACATGGGATACTTTCTCACCTTGAGAGATTTTCTTTTTGATAGTTTTTCGCGATCTCTCTTCTGGTGGACGATATTGGGGAGATTTTTTTAGGTGAGATGCGGCGAAATTTTATCATGTATTTCTATTGTTTTTTTTTTATTCGTCATCTTTATTTGTTTCATATGCCCTGAACATATTTGCTATTATGCATATATTCATATGCATTTACTTCCATATGTATAGAATATATTTTAGATGTATTCTGTATTCCAATTTTATAAACGCCTTGTCTTGAATTAAATCAACTATACTATTGCCCGCTCTCTTCCATCCACTGTTTATTTTACCAATATAATATTAGTCCTTTAATCTACTTATTGTCAATAAGAAAGATACACAATATTTTATAATCCATATTAACGTTTATTTATGACTCCTCCAGACAAATCAATTAAGCCATAACAAAAAAACATGTAATCCAAACTAATCGAATAACAAAACGGAAAGTCGGGAGAAAAGAAATTCGAAAAGAATAAAAAAAGGAAACCAGAACACACCACAAAAATGAAAGAGTGAAAGAGGGTATATAGCATCGTCTGTTTTCACTCACGCCCCTACGAACGTTTTCTCCGTCTTTCTAAAACGTTTTCTCTCCGTCTGCGTGACCTTGGCTGGGTCATCGGGGTCCCTCTCACGGAACTAGGCATGACTTTCCCTCCTGTTGGTAGAAAGGGGAGATTTCTTTGGCACTTTCACTCTCGCTTTTCGGGTAGGCGAAATTTTGAGTGTCTTGTTTATTTTCATGTATTGTTATTGTATATGTTATTGTTCTAATTATCATTATTATTGTCTTTATTAGTATTTGTCTTCCTATTTTCAATAAGAACGTCGTCAGTATATTTCTGAAAGATAGTGTATACTGATCACTGAGCATTTTCGATGAACTGAGATTGTATGCCTGATGCACCAATTATGTGCGACGGGATTGTTACTTTTTTGTAATTAGCCTATAATAGTACGTGCAAAAAGTCTACGGGCGTTACACATCGTATTTTAAAATCGAGTCCACGGGAGAAGAATCAATAGCTCATTTTCTTTCTTCCTTTTTTCATTTATTATTATTATTATTATTATTATTATTTGTTTTTAATAGAAAAGTGATCATCTCATGATTATATATCACAACATTTTCAAAACTCCAAAGCACATATAGTTAAGCAATAAAACAAGATAAGTCAGACAAACTGATAATGTCAAATACAAAACAATAAAGAAATATTTCAACAGAACGACAGCACCGCGTCTTATCAGCCAAATTAAAGTAAAATTAATCGGTAAGAATCCACAAGAAATATTGGTGAAAGCAGTTAACGGTTACGACGAAGATTTAGGTTAGTCGGCCCGGGTACCGTAAAGCTGTACCGTCGATTGTGCAGTTATTGTAGTACCGGTATTTAGAGTGAGAGAGTAAGGTTGAACTGAGATTTCTCTTTTTGGTCGTTCGAGAGGACTCCCCTACGACGTGTAATGGCCTCTCCCGCATAATAATGGTTATGTGTTCATTGATTGATAAACATGACCATTTTTTTCACCGTATTGGTAATAGTATGATATGTTATGTGTATGATTAGCATTACGTCATTGATCATACTCTATCCCCTTCCCACACCCACTCCTAAAGTAATTCAAAATATTTTTTGCATTTAAAAAGATAATAAGTTCACTTTCATATCAAATTTACATTACTAGTTTGTGGTTATGTATATATATATAATATATATATATATATATATATATATATAAATTCATTCATATAACAATGCCCCTAGATAATATTCATTTATCTATTCATTTAAATTTAGCTTTTTTGCATTTTTCCATTAATTTTATATCAAAGTTTCGTTTAATATCAGCTGACGACCGAGAAATAAGTGATCCATAAAGTAGAGCCAAAGTATTGAGCTGAAGATCCAGGAAATATAAAGATATTGCTTCACTTGCAACATTGGCGAGGCCATTATACCAAACGGGGGAGTCTTTGGGGAAAGTGAAAGTGAATTTTCTTTTTTCTTTTTTTTTGATAAATTACAAATATTAAAATTGCATTGATTTAACCAGATCAGAGCTTGAATAGTGATAATGCAGTTATTATGTCACATTTGTGGGGAATATATACATGTACATGATTCAATTTTCACATGAAGCGTTATGGCAAGCAACAATACATACACTCACACACATTCTCTCTCTCTCTCTCTCTCTCTCTCTCTCTCTTTGTATGTAATATATATATATATATTTATATATATACATTTATATATATGCAAATAATTGCTCATAATGTGTGTGTGTAATGGCCAAGTCCATTACCAAGTCGGGGGGAGGACTGAAATCGAAAACGCATCTCGACAGATTAAAAGAAAACGGGAATCCGCGCGAAGAGAAACGAAAACGGGAAGACAAAATTTCCACTCGAAGATCGATCTCGTTTTCTCTTCCTTGTTTTTCGCTCTGGAGGACCTTGAACGACCTTGAATTTGCGATTTGGGAGGATGTGCCTTTCACCTAGACACATGGGATACTTTCTCACCTTGAGAGATTTTCTGTGTGGTAGTTTTTCGCGATTTCTATTGTGGTGGACGATATTGGGGAGATTTTTTCAGGTGAGATGCGGCGAAATTTTATCATGTATTTCTATTGTTTTTTTGTTTTTTTTTTATATTCGTCATCTTTATTTGTTTCATATGCCCTTAGCATATTTGGTATTATGCATATATTCATATGCATTTGCTTCCATATGTATAGAATATATTTTAGATATTTTCTGTATTCCAATTTTATAAACGCCTTGTCTTGAATTAAATCAACTATGCTATTGCCCGCTCTCTTCCAACCACTGTTTATTTTACCAATATAATATTAATCCTTTAATCTACTCATTGTCAATAGAAAGATACACAATATTTTATAATCCATACTAACTTTTTTATGACTCCTCCAGACAAATCAATAAAGCCATAACGATGAAATATGTAATCCAAACTAATCGAATAACAAAACGGAAAGTCGAGAGAAAAGAAATTCGAAAAAAGGAAACCAGAACACACAAAAATGAAAGAGTGAAAGAGGGTATATAGCATCGTCTGTTTTCACTCCCGCCCCTACGAACGTTTTCTCCGTCTTTCTAAAACGTTTTCTCTCCGTCTGCGTGACCTTGGCTGGGTCATCGGGGTCACTCTCACGGAACTAGGCGTGACTTTCCCTCCTGTTGGTAGAAAGGGCGAGATTTCTTTGCCACTTTCACTCTCGCTTTTCGCGCTGGTGAAATTTTGAGTGTCTTGTTGTTTATTTTCATTTATTGTTATTGTAGGTGTTATTGTTGTTCTAATTATCATCATTATTGTCTTTATTAGTATTTGTCTTCACATTTTCAATGAGAACGTCGTCAGTATATTTCTGAAAGATTGTGTATACTGATCACTGAACATTTTCAATGAACTGATTTTGTATGCCTGATGCAACAATGATGTGCGACGGGATTGTTACTTTTTTGTAATTAGCCTATAATAGTACACGCAAAAAGTCTACGGGCATTACACGTCGTATTTTAAAATCGAGTCCACGGGAGAGGAATCAATAGCTCATTTTCTTTCTTCCTTTTTTCATTTATTATTATTATTATTATTACTATTTATTTTTAATAGAAAATTGATCATCTCGTGATTATATATCAAAACATTTTCAAAACTCCAAAGCACATATAGTTAAGCAACAAGTTAAGTAAAACAAGATAAGTAAGACAAACTGATAATTTTAAATACTAAACAATAAAGGAATATTTCAAGAGAACGACAACACCGCGTCTTATCAGCCAAATAAAAGCAAAATTAATCGGTAAGAATCCACAAGAAATATTGGTGAAAGCAGTTAACGGTTACAGCAAAGATATAGGTTAATCGGCCCGGGTACCGTAAAGCTGTACCGTCGATTGTGCAGTTATTGTAGTACCGGTATTTAGAGTGAGAGAGTAAGGTAGGGCTGAGATTTCTCTTTTTGGTCGTTCGAGAGGACTCCCCTACGGCGTGTAATGGCTTCTCCCGCATGATAATGGTCGTGTGTTCATTGATTGATAAACATGACCATTTTTTTCACCGTATTGATAATAGTATGATATGTTATGTGTATGATTAGCATTACGTCATAGGTCACTCTCTCTCCCCTTCCCACACCCACTCCTAAAGTAATTCAAAGTATTTTTTGCATTTAAAAAGATAATAATTCACTTTCACATCAAATTTACATTACTAGTTTGTGGTTATGTATATATATATATATATATATATATATATATATATATATATATATATATATATATATATATATATATATATGTGTGTGTGTGTGTGTGTGTATGTGTGTGTGTACACATATATATGATAGATAGATAGATATATAAGTATAATTAATTCCTATAACAATGCCCCTAGATAATATTCCTTTATCTATTCATTTCAATTTTGCCATTTTGCGTTTTTTTATAATTAATTCTATATCAAAGTTTCGTTTAATATCATCTGACGACCGAGAAATAAATGATCCATACTTAATTAACTTCCGCCAAGAGAGCCAAAGTATTGAGCTGAAGATCCAGGAAATATTGAGATATTGCTTCACTTGCAACATGGGCGAGGCCATTATACCAAACGGGGGAGTCTTTGGGAATAGTGAAAGTGATTTTTTCTTTTTTGGGATAAATTACAAATATTAGAATTGCATTGATTTAACCACATCGGAGTTTGAATAGTGATAATGCAGTTATTATGTCACATTTGTGGGGAATATATACATGTACATGATTCATTTTTCACATGAAGCGTTATGGCAAGCAGCAATACATATACTCACACACATATCTCTTTCTCTCTCTCTCTGTATATGATATATATACATATTTATTTATTTATCTATTTATTTACATATATTTACATACATATACAACATACACACACACACACACACACATACATATGTGTGTGCGTGTGTGTGTGTGCATATATATATTCATATATATATGAATATATATATTTATATATACAAATAATTGCATATAACGTGTATGTAATGGTAATGATGATAATAAATGTAACGTATTAAGGCGGCCAAGTCCATTCCCTAGTCGGGGGGAGGACTGAAATCGAAATAGAAAACGCATCTCGACACATTAAAAGAAAACGGGAATCCGCGCGAAGAGAAACGAAAACGGGAAGACAAATTTCCACTCGAAGATCGATCTCGTTTTCTCTTCCTTGTTCTTCGCTTTGGACGACCTTGAACGACCTTGAATTTGCGATTTGGGAGGATGTGCCTTTCACCTAGACACATGGGATACTTTCTCACCTTGACAGATTTTCTATGTGGTGGTTTTTCGCGATTTCTATTGTGGTGGACGATATTGGGGAGATTTTTCCAGGTGAGATGCGGGGAAATTTTATCATGTATTTCTATTGTTTTTTTTTTTTATATTCGTTATCTTTATTTGTTTTATATGCCCTGAACATATTTGGTATTATGCATATATTCATATGCATTTGCTTCCATATGTATAGAATATATTTTAGATATTTTCTGTATTCCAATTTTATAAACACCTTGTCTTAAATTAAATCAACTATGCTTTCTTCCAACCACTGTTTATTTTACCAATATAATATTAGTCCTTTAATCTATTCATTGTCAATAAGAAAGATACACAATATTTTATAATCCATACTAACTTTATGATTCCTCCAGACAAATCAATTAAGCCATAACGAAGAAACATGTAATCCAAACTAATCGAATAACAAAACGGAAAGTCGGGAGAAAAGAAATTCGAAAAAAAGGAAACCAGAACACACATAAAAGGAAAAAGTAAAAGAGGGTATATAGCATCGTCTGTTTTCACTCACGCCCCTACGAACGTTTTCTCCGTCTTTCTAAAACGTTTTCTCTCCGTCCCCGTGACCTTGGCTGGGTCATCGGGGTCACTCTCACGGAACTAGGCGTGACTTTCCCTCCTGTTGGTAGAAAGGGGAGATTTCTTTGGCACTTTCACTCTTGCTTTTCGGGCTGGAGAAATTTTGAGTGTCTTGTTGTTTATTTTCATGTATTGTTATTGTAAGTGTTATTGTTGTTCTAATTATCATTATTATTGTCTTTATTAGTATTTGTCTTCCTATTTTCAATAAGAACGTCGTCAGTATATTTCTGAAAGATTGTGTATACTGATCACAGAACATTTTCAATGAGCTGAGATTGTATGCCTGATGCAACAATGATGTGCGACGGGACTGTTATTTTTTGTAGTTAGCCTATCATAGTACGGGTAAAAAGTCTACGGGCATTGCACGTCGTGTTTTTAAATCGAGTCCACGGGAGAGGAATCAATAACTCCTTATCTTTCTTTTTTTTCATTTATTATGATTACTATTTATTTTTAATAGAAAATTGATCATCTCGTGATTATATATCACAAAACTCCAAAGCACATATAGTTAAGCAATAAAACAAGATAATTCAGACAAACTGATAATATCAAATACAAAACAATAAAGGAATATTTCAACAGAACGACTGCACCGCGTCTTACCAGCCAAATTAAAGCAAGATTAATTGGTAAGAATCCACAAGAAATATTGGTGAAAGCAGTTAACGGTTACAGCAAAGATTTAGGTTAGTCGGCCTGGGTACCGTAAAGCTGTACCGTCGATTGTGCAGTTATTGTAGTACCGGTATTTAGAGTGAGAGAGTAAGGTTGAACTGAGATTTCTCTTTTTGGTCGTTCGAGAGGACTCCCCTACGGCGTGTAATGGCTTCTCCCGCATGATAATGGTTGTGTGTTCATTGATTGATAAACATCATTCTTCACCGTATTGGTAATAGTATGATATGTTATGTGTATGATTAGCATTACGTCATAGATCACTCTCTATACCCTTCCTACACCCACTCCTAAAGTAATTCTAAGTATTTTTTGCATTTAGAAAGATAATAAATTCACTTTCATATCAAATTTACATCACTAGTTTGTGGTTATATATATATATATATATATATATATATATATATATATATATATATATATATATATTCATTCCTATAACAATGCCCCTAGATAATATTCACTTATCTATTAATTTCAAATTTTGCCATTTTGCGTTTTTTTATAATTAATTCTACATCAAAGTTTCGTTTAATATCATCTGACGACCGAGAAATAAATGATCCATACACAATTCACTTCCGTCAAGTAGAGCCAAAGTATTGAGCTGAAGATCCAGGAAATATAAAGCTATTGCTTCACTTGCAACATGGGCGAGGCCATTATACCAAACGGGGGAGTCTTTGGGGAAAGTGAAAGTGATTTTTTTTTTTTTTTTGATAAATTACAAATAATAATTGAAATTCCATTGATTTGACCATATCGGAGATTGAATAATGATAATGCAGTTATTATGTCACATTTGTGGGGAATATATACATGTACATTATTCATTTTTCACATGAAGCGTTATGGCAAGCAACAATACATACACTCACACACATATCTCTTTCTCTCTCTCTTTGTATGTGATATATTTATCTATCTATTTACATATATTTATATACATATACAACATACACACACACACAAACACACACACACACACACACACACACACACACACACACACACACACACACACACACACACACACACACACACACATACACATACATACACATATGTGTGTGCGTGTGTGTGTGTGCATATATATATTCACATATACATGAATATATATATATTTATATATACAAATAATTGCATATAACGTGTATGTAATGGTAATGATGATAATAAATGTAACGTATTAAGGCGGCCAAGTCCATTCCCTAGTCGGGGGGAGGACTGAAATCGAAATAGAAAACGCATCTCGACAGATCAAAAGAAAACGGGAATCCGCGCGAAGAGAAACGAAAACGGGAAGACAAAATTTCCACTCGAAGCTCGATCTCGTTTTCTCTTCCTTGTTCTTCGCTTTGGACGACCTTGAACGACCTTGAATTTGCGATTTGGGAGGATGTGCCTATCACCTAGACACATGGGATACATTCTCACCTTGAGAGATTTTCTGTGTGGTAGTTTTTCGCGATCTCTCTTCTGGTGGACGATATTGGTGATTTTTTTTCAGGTGAGATGCGGTGAAATTTTATCATGTATTTCTATTGTTGTTTTTTTATCGTTATTTTTATTTGTATCATATGCCCTTAGCATATTTGGTATTGTGCATATATTCATATGCATTTGCGTCCATATGTATAGAATATATTTTAGATATTTTCTGTATTCCAATTTTATAAATACCTTGTTTTGAATTAAATCAACTATGCTATTGCCCGCGCTCTTCCATCCACTGTTTATTTTACCAATATAATATTAGTCCTTTAATCTACTCATTGTCAATATGAACGATACACGATATTTTATTATCCATACTAACTTTTTTATGACTCCTCCAGACAAATCAATTAACCCATTGCAGACGGGGATGATTATGCTTGCCCAGCCTCCGGGATAAGTTTTATTTTAAAGAGACTGCTTGAAGCATTATAACTTGAACATTCCCACTCTCTTTCAGTCATTCATTGAAAAACTAGAGCGTTTTTTTGTTTTTTTTGTGTGTTTTATTGAGTTTAGAGACTTATATATGCCATATGACAGGCTCTACCAGTGCTGCAGTAGACTAAAATTGTAGTATATCATCCATATTAGCTCATTATTTTCTTTATACTCAGTGTGATAGAAGTATTGCTGTTTTATGGGAGGACAAAAGGCAACTATATTTTTTTCGTATTTTTGTGCTGTCATGAACGAATACGAAACATGTAACCACCTACAATAAAGATAAGTAGAAGAGGTAGGGAAGAGGAATGAAACCTGTGCTTGTGACTGTGAGTGCCACAGTGAAAGGCATCCATATTGGCACGGGAGTACATTTTAGACACTGGGTATGGATTGAGTCATCTTCCTCTTCCCGTTCTGACTGCACATCCTTCATCGGCGGTACTTTTGAGCAAGAGTTCGTCAACTTAGTGTGTGTCATCGCTCTATAAAGATAGTGCTTGCTAGAGACCGTGGATGGGTGCCATTCAAGGCTCTCTCTCTTGCTGGTGCTAGGAAAAAGTGGTGCCATCTAGGTTTTGGACGTTAAGCTAGCACGGTATTACGGTAATTATAGTAATTATGACTGCAGTAGCCATCATCACTCATTCCTTTTTCATAGTAAAATAAAATAGCACAGTGATCCAAAATCCCCGAACGTCATGTACGTCAGGACGCCCGTCGTCAGCCCAAAGCTCCTACGTCATGTATGTCATGACACCCGTCCGCTGTGGGTTAAGCCATAACGAAGAAATATGTCATCCAAACTAATCGAATAACAAAACGGAAAGTCAGGAGAAAAGAAATTCGAAAAAAAGGAAACCAGAACACACCACAAAAATGAAAGAGTGAAAGAGAGAGGGTATATAGCATCGTCTGTTTTCACTCACGCCCCTACGAACGTTTTCTCCGTCTTTCTAAAACGTTTTCTCTCCGTCTCCGTGATCTTGGCTGGGTCATCGGGGTCCCTCTCACGGAACTAGGCATGACTTTCCCTCCTGTTGGTAGAAAGGGCGAGATTTCTTTGGCACTTTCACTCTCGCTTTTCGGGCTGGTGAAATTTTGAGTGTCTTGTTGTTTATTTTTGTGTATTGTTATTGTAGATGTTATTGTTGTTCTAATTATCATTATTATTGTCTTTATTAGTATTTGTCTTCATATTTTCAATGAGAACGTCGTCAGTATA
>NW_028234419.1:24041942-24056942 GCF_977035675.1 Penaeus japonicus
TCGTTATCTTTATTTGTTTCATATGCCCTTAGCATATTTGGTATTATGCATATATTCATATGCATTTGCTTTCATATGTATAGAATATATTTTAGATATTTTCTTTATTCCAATTTTATAAACACCTTGTCTTAAATTAAATCAGCTATGCTATTGCCCGCTCTCTTCCATCCACTGTTTATTTTACCAATATAATATTAGTCCTTTAATCCAGTGGTTCTCAACCTAGGGGTCGCGAGATGCTTTTGGGGGGTCGCGAGATGATGTTAAAAAAAAAAAAAAAGTATTATGGTCGACTTTTGTTTTAAGGCTGTCAAAATAATTCTGCTCATAAATTTCAGACAAATAATAAACTGAATGGCATGTACTGTGTGTGTGTGTGTGTGTGTGTGTGTGTGTCAGAAGCACTTCGGGGGAAGGCGGGGGTCACGAGTCTCTACCAATATTGTCTGGGGGGTCGCGGGCCAAAAAGGTTGAGAACCACTGCTTTAATCTACTCATTGTCAATATGAACGATACACGATATCTTATTATCCATACTAACTTTTTTATGACTCCTCCAGACAAATCAATTAAGCCATAACGAAGAAATATGTAATCCAAACTAAGCGAATAACAAAACGATAAGTCGAGAGAAAAGAAAATCGAAAATAAAAAAAAAGTAACCCAGAACACACACAAAAATGAAAGAGTGAAAGAGGGTATATAGCATCGTCTGTTTTCACTCACGCCCCTACGAACGTTTTCTCCGTCTTTCTAAAACGTTTTCTCTCCGTCTACGTGACCTTGGCTGGGTCATCGGGGTCCCTCTCACGGAACTAGGCGTGACTTTCCCTCCTGTTGATGGAAAGGGTGAGATATCTATGGCACTTTCACTCTCGCTTTTCGGGCCGGTGAAATTTTGAGTGTCTTATTGTTTATTTTCGTGTATTGTTATTGTAGATGTTATTGTTGTTCTAATTATCATTATTATTGTCTTTATTAGTTTTTGTCTTCCTATTTTCAATAAGAACGTCGTCAGTATATTTCTGAAAGATTGTGTATACTGATCACTGAGCATTTTCAATGAACTGAGATTATATGCCTGATGCAACAATGATGTGCGACGGGACTGATATTTTTTGTAATTAGCCTATAATAGTATGCACAAACAGCCTACGGGCATTACACGCCATATTTCAAATTCGAGTCCACGGGAGAGGAATCAATAGCTCATTTTCTTTCTTCCTTTTTTTCATTTTTTTCATTTATTATTATTACTATTTATCTTTAATAGAAAAACGATCATCTTGTGATTATACATCACAACATTTTCAAAACTCCAAAGCACATATAGTTAAGCAATAAAACAAGATAATTCAGACAAACTGATAATATCAAATACAAAACAATAAAGGAATATTTCAACAGAACGACAGCACCGCGTCTTACCAGCCAAATTAAAGCAAGATTAATCGGTAAGAATCCACAAGAAATATTGGTGAAAGCAGTTAACGGTTACAGCAAAGATATAGGTTAGTCGGCCCGGGTACCGTAAAGCTGTACCGTCGATTGTGCAGTTATTGTAGTACCGGTATTTAGAGTGAGAGAGTAAGGTTGAACTGAGATTTCTCTTTTTGGTCGTTCGAGAGGACTCCCCTACGGCGTGTAATGGCTTCTCCCGCATAATAATGGTTGTGTGTTCATTGATTGATAAACATAACTATTTTCCACTGTAATGATAATAGTATGATATGTTATGTGTATGATTAGCATTACGTCATAGATCACTCTCCCCTTCCCACACGCACTCCTAAAATAATTCATAGTATTTTTTGTATTTAAAAAGATGATAAATTCACTTTCATATCAAATTTACATTACTAGTTTGTGGTTATATATATATATATATTTATATATATATATATATATATATATATAGATATAGATATATATATATATATATATATATATATATATATATATATATGCGTGTGTGTGTGTGTGTGTGTATGTGTGTGTGTGTCCGCGCACATATATATGATAGATAGATATATATAATTCATTCCTATAACAATGTCCCTAGATAATACTAATTTATCTATTCATTAAAATTTTGCCATTTTGCGTTTTTACAATTAATTCTATACCAAAGTTTCGTTTAATATCAGCTGACGACCGAGAAATAAATGATTCATACATAATTAACATCCTTCAAGTAGAGCCAAAGTAATGAGCTTAAGATCCAGGAAATATTGAGATATTGCTTCACTTGCAACATGGGCGAGGCCATTATACCAAACGGGGGAGTCTTTGGGGAAAGTGAAAGTGAATTTTCTTTTTTTGGATAAATCACAAATATTAAAATTACATTGATTTAACCACATCTGAGCTTGAATAGTGATAATGCAGTTATTATGTCACATTTGTGGGGAATATATACATGTACATGATTCAATTTTCACATGAAGCGTTATGGCAAGCAACAATACATACACGCACACACATTCTCTCTCTCTCTCTCTCTCTCTCTCTCTCTCTTTGTATGTAATATATATATATATTTATATATATATATTTATATATATGCAAATAATTGCACATGTGTATGTAATGGCCAAGTCCATTACCAAGTCGGGGGGAGGACTTAAATCGAAATAGAAAACGCATCTCGACAGATCAAAAGAAAACGGGAATCCGCGCAAAGAGAAACGAAAACGGGAAGACAAAATTTCCACTCGAAGCTCGATCTCGTTTTCTCTTCCTTGTTCTTCGCTATGGACGACCTTGAACGACCTTGAATTTGCGATTTGGGAAGATGTGCCTTTCACCTAGACACATGGGATACTTTCTCACCTTGAGAGATTTTCTTTGTGGTAGTTTTTCGCGATCTCTCTTCTGGTGGACGATATCGGGGAGATTTTTTCAGGTGAGATGCGGCGAAATTTTATCATGTATTTCTATTGTTTGTTTGTTTTATATTCGTTATCTTTATTTGTTTCATATGCCCTTAGCATATTTGGTATTATGCATATATTCATATGCATTTGGTTCTATATATATAGAATATATTTTTGATATTTTCTGTATTCCAATTTTATAAACACCTTGTTTTGAATTAAATCAACTATGCTATTGCCCGCTCTCTTCCTTCCACTGTTTATTTTACCAATATAATATTAGTCCTTTAATCTACTCATTGTCAATATGAACGATACACGATATTATATTATCCATACTATTTTTTTATGACTCCTCCAGACAAATCAATTAAGCCATAACGAAGAAATATGTAATCCAAACTAAGCGAATAACAAAACGGAAAGTCGGGAGAAAAGAAATTCGAAAATAATAAAACAAAAAAAGAAAACCAGAACACACCACAAAAATGAAAGAGTGAAAGAGGGTATATAGCATCGTCTGTTTTCACTCCCGCCCCTACGAACGTTTTCTCCGTCTTTCTAAAACGTTTTCCCTCCGTCTCCGTGACCTTGGCTGGGTCATCGGGGTCACTCTCACGGAACTAGGCATGACTTTCCCTCCTGTTGATGGAAAGGGTGAGATATCTATGGCACTTTCACTCTCGCTTTTCGGGCCGGTGAAATTTTGAGTGTGTTGTTTATTTTCGTGTATTGTTATTGTAGATGTTATTGTTTTTCTGATTATCATCATCATTGTCTTTATTAGTATTTGTCTTCATATTTTCAATGAGAACGTCGTCAGTATATTTCTGAAAGATTGTGTATACTGATCACTGAGCATTTTCAATGAACTGAGATTGTATGTCTGATGCAACAGTGATGTGCGACGGGATTGTTACTTTTTGTAATTAGCCTATAATAGTATGTGTAAAAAGTCTACGGGCATTACACGTCATATTTCAAATTCGAGTCCACGGGAGAGGAATCAATAGCTCATTTTCTTTCTTCCTTTTTTCATTTATTATTATTACTATTTATCTTTAATAGAAAAACGATCATCTCGTGATTATATATCACAATATTTTCAAAACTCCAAAGCACATATAGTTAAGCAATAAAACAAGATAAAGTCAGACAAACTGATAATGTCAAATACTAAACAATAAAGGAATATTTCAACAGAACGACAGCACCGCGTCTTATCAGCCAAATTAAAGCAAAATTAATCGGTAAGAATCCACAAGAAATATTGGTGAAAGCAGTTAACGGTTACGACAAAGATATAGGTTAGTCGGCCCGTGTACCGTAAAGCTGTACCGTCGATTGTGCAGTTATTGTAGTACCGGTATTTAGAGTGAGAGAGTAAGGTTGAACTGAGATCTCTCTTTTTGGTCGTTCGAGAGGACTCCCCTACGGCGTGTAATGGCTTCTCCCGCATGATAATGATTGTGTTCATTTATTGGTAAACATGACCATTCTTCACCGTAATGATAATAGTGTGATATGTTATGTGTATGATTAGCATTACGTCATAGATCACTCTCTATCCCTTTCCTACACCCACTCCTAAAGTAATTCAAAGTATTTTTTGCATTTAAAAAGATAATAAGTTCACTTTCATATAAAATTTACATTACTAGTTTGTGGTTATGTGTGTATATATATATATATATATATATATATATATATATATATATATATATATATATATATATATGTGTGTGTGTGTGTGTGTGTGTGTGTGTGCGTGTGTGTGTGTGCGCGCACGCGCACATATATATGATAAATATATATATATATATATATATATATATATATATATATATATATATAAATATAATTCATCCCTATAACAATACCCCTAGATAATATTCATTTATCTATTCTTTCAAATTTACATTTTGCGTTTTTTTTTATAATTAATTCTATATCAAAGTTTCGTTTAATATCAGCTGACGACCGAGAAATAAATTATCCATACTTAATTCACTTTCGTAAAGTAGAGCCAAAGTATTGAGCTGAAGATCCAGGAAATATAAAGCTATTGCTTCACTTGCAACATGGGCGAGGCCATTATACCAAACGGGGGAGTCTTTGGGAATAGTGAAAGTGAATTTTTTTTTTTTTTTTTTGCAACATTGGCGAGGCCATTATACCAAACGGGGGAGTCTTTGGGGAAAGTGAAAGTGAATTTTCTTTTTTTTGGATAAATCACAAATATTAAAATTGCATTGATTTAACCACATCTGAGCTTGAATAGTGATAATGCAGTTATTATGTCACATTTGTGGGGAATATATACATGTACATGATTCATTTTTCACAAGCAACAATACATACACTCACACACATATATCTTTTTTCTCTCTCTCTTTGTATATAGGCAAATAATTGCACATAATGTGTGTGTGTAATGGTAATAATGATGATAAATATAACGTATTAAGGCGGCCAAGTCCATTCCGGGGGGAGGACTTAAATCGAAATAGAAAACGCATCTCGACAGATCAAAAGAAAACGGGAATCCGCGCGAAGAGAAACGAAAACGGGAAGACAAATTTCCACTCGAAGATCGATCTCGTTTTCTCTTCCTTGTTCTTCGCTTTGGACGACCTTGAACGACCTTGAATTTGCGATTTGGGAGGATGTGCCTTTCACCTAGACACATGGGATACTTTCTCACCTTGAGAAATTTTCTTTGTGATAGTTTTTCGCGATCTCTCTTCTGGTGGACGATATTGGGGAGATTTTTTCAGGTGAGATGCGACGAAATTTTATCATGTATTTCTATTGTTTGTTTTTTTTATATTCGTTATCTTTATTTGTTTCATATGCCCTTAGCATATTTGGTATTATGCATATATTCATATGCATTTGCTTTCATATGTATAGAATATATTTTAGATATTTTCTGTATTCCAATTTTATAAACGCCTTGTCTTGAATTAAATCAACTATGCTATTGCCCGCTCTCTGTCAACCTCTGTTTATTTTACCAATATAATATTAGTCCTTTAATCTCCTCATTGTCAATATGAACGATATACGATATTTTATAATCCATATTAACTTTTTTATGACTCCTCTAGACAAATCAGTTAAGCCATAACGAAGAAATATGTAATCCAAACTAATCGAATAACAAAACGGAAAGTCGAGAGAAAAGAAATTCGAAAAAAGGAAACCAGAACACACCACAAAAATGAAAGAGTGAAAGAGGGTATATAGCATCGTCTGTTTTCACTCACGCCCCTAAGAACGTTTTCTCCGTCTTTCTAAAACGTTTTCTCTCCGTCTGCGTGACCTTGGCTGGGTCATCGGGGTCCCTCTCACGGAACTAGGCGTGACTTTCCCTCCTGTTGGTAGAAAGGGCGAGATTTCTTTGGCACTTTTACTCTCGCTTTTCGGGCCGGTGAAATTTTGAGTGTCTTGTTTATTTTCATGTATTGTTATTGTTGTTCTGATTATCATTATCATTGTCTTTATTAGTATTTGTCTTCATATTTTCAATAAGAACGTCGTCAGTATATTTCTGAAAGATTGTGTATACTGATCACAGAGCATTTTCAATGAATTGAGATTGTATGTCTGATGCAACAATGATGTGCGACGGGATTGTTACTTTTTTGTAATTAGCCTATAATAGTATATGTAAAAGTCTACGGACATCGCACGTCGTATTTTAAAATCGAGTCCACGGGAGATGAATCAATAGCTAATTTTCTTTCTTCCTTTTTTCATTTATTATTATTACTATTTATTTTTAATAGAAAAACGATCATCTCGTGATTATATATCATAATATTTTCAAAACTCCAAAGCACATATAGTTAAGCAACAAGTTAAGTAAAACAAGATAAGTAAGACAAACTGATAATGTCAAATACTAAACAATAAAGGAATATTTCAACAGAACGACAGTACCGCGTCTTATCAGCCAAATTAAAGCAAGATTAATCGGTAAGAATCCACAAGAAATATTGGTGAAAGCAGTTAACGGTTACGACAAAGATATAGGTTAGTCGGCCCGTGTACCGTAAAGCTGTACCGTCGATTGTGCAGTTATTGTAGTACCGGTATTTAGAGTGAGAGAGTAAGGCAGAACTGAGATTTCTCTTGTTGGTCGTTCGAGAGGACTCCCCTACGGCGTGTAATGGCCTCTCCCCGCATAGTAATGGTTATATGTTCATTGATTGATAAACATGACCATTTTTTCACCGTATTGGTAATAGTATGATATGTTATGTGTATGATTAGCATTACGTCATAGATCACTCTCTATTCCCTCCCCACACCCACTCCTAAAATAATTCTAAGTATTTTTTGCATTTAAAAAGATGATAAATTCACTTTCATATCAAATTTACATTACTAGTTTGTGGTTATATATATATATATATATATATATATATATATATATATATATATATGTATATATATATATATATACATATATATATATATGTGTGTGTGTCTGTGTGTGTGTGTGTGTGTGCATATATATATATGATAGATAGATAGATATAATGCATTCCTATAACAATGCCCCTAGATAATATTCATTTATCTATTCATTAAAATTTTGCTTTTTTGCGTTTTTTCTTTAATTCTATACCAAAGTTTCGCTGACGACCGAGAAATAAATGATTCATACATAATTCACATCCTTCAAGTAGAGCCAAAGTAATGAGCTTAAGATCCAGGAAATATTGAGATATTGCTTCACTTGCAACATTGGCGAGGCCATTATACCAAACGGGGGAGTCTTTGGGGAAAGTGAAAGTGAATTTTCTTTTTTTTGGATAAATCACAAATATTAAAATTACATTGATTTAACCACATCTGAGCTTGAATAGTGATAATGCAGTTATTATGTCACATTTGTGGAGAATATTTACATATACATGATTCATTTTTCACATGAAGTGTTATGGCAAGCAACAATACATACACTCACACACATATCTCTTTCTCTTTCTTTGTATGTGATATATATATATATATTTATTTATTTATCTATCTATTTACATATATTTACATACATATACAACATATACACACACACACACACACACACATACACATACACATACATACACATACACATACACATATGTATGTGCGTGTGTGTGTGCATATATATATTCATATATACATGAATATATATATTTATATATACAAATAATTGCATATAACGTGTATGTAATGGTAATGATGATAATAAATGTAACGTATTAAGGCGGCCAAGTCCATTCCCTAGTCGGGGGGAGGACTGAAATCGAAATAGAAAACGCATCTCGACAGATCAAAAGAAAACGGGAATCCGCGCGAAGAGAAACGAAAACGGGAAGACAAGTTTCCACTCGAAGATCGGTCTCGTTTTCTCTTCCTTATTCTTCTCTTTGGACGACCTTGAACGACCTTGAATTTGCGATTTGGGAGGATGTGCCTTTCACCTAGACACATGGGATACTTTCTCACCTTGAGAGATTTTCTGTGTGGTAGTTTTTCGCGATCTCTCTTCTGGTGGACGATATTGGGGAGATTTTTTCAGGTGAGATGCGGCGAATTTTTATTATATATTTGTTCTGTTGTTTTTTTCTTTTTTTAAATATTCGTTCTTTGTATTTGTTTCATATGCCCTTAGCATATTTGGTATTATGCATATATTCATATGCATTTGCTTTCATATGTATAGAATATATTTTAGATATTTTCTGTATTCCAATTTTATAAATACCTTGTTTTGAATTAAATCAACTATGCTATTGCCCGTTCTCTTCCAATCTCTGTTTATTTTACCAATATAATATTAGTCCTTTAATCTATTCATTGTCAATATGAACGATACACGATATTTTATTATCCATACTAACTTTTTTATGACTCCTCCAGACAAATCAATTAAGCCATAACGAAGAAATATGTAACCCAAACTAAGCGAATAACAAAACGGAAAGTCGGGAGAAAAGAAATTCGAAAAGACTAAAAAAAAAAAAGCATCTCGACAGATTAAAAGAAAATGGGAATCCGCGCAAAGAGAAACGAAAACGGGAAGACAAAATTTCCACTCGAAGATCGATCTCTTTTTCTCTTCCTTGTTCTTCGCTTTGGACGACCTTGAACGACCTTGAATTTGCGATTTGGGAGGATGTGCCTTTCACCTAGACACATGGGATACTTTCTCACCTTGAGAGATTTTCTGTGTGGTAGTTTTTCGCGATCTCTCTTGTGGTGGACGATATTGGGGAGATTTTTTCAGGTGAGATGCGACGAAATTTTATCATGTATTTGTTCTATTGTTTTTTTTTATATTCGTTATCTTTATTTGTTTCATATGCCCTTAGCATATTTGGTATTATGTATATATTCATATGCATTTGCTTTCATATGTATAGAATATATTTTAGATATTTTCTGTATTCTAATTTTATAAACACCTTGTCTTGAATTAAATCAACTATGCTATTGTCCGCTCTCTTCCAACCTATGTTTATTTTACCAATATAATATTAGTCCTTTAATCTACTCATTGTCAATATGAACGATACACAATATTTTATAATCCATATTAACTTTATGATTCCTCCAGACAAATCAATTAAGCCATAACGAAGAAATATGTAATCCAAACTAAGCGAATAACAAAACGGAAAGTCGGGAGAAAAGAAATTCGAAAAAAAGGAAACCAGAACACACGCAAAAAGTGAAAGAGTGAAAGAGGGTATATAGCATCGTCTGTTTTCACTCACGCCCCTACGAACGTTTTCTCCGTCTTTCTAAAACGTTTTCTCTCCGTCTGCGTGACCTTGGCTGGGTCATCGGGGTCACTCTCACGGAACTAGGCATGACTTTCCCTCCTGTTGATGGAAAGGGGAGATTTCTTTGCCACTTTCACTCTCGCTTTTCGGGATGGAGAAATTTTGAGTGTCTTTTTGTTTATTTTCATGTATTGCTTTTGTAGATGTTATTGTTGTTCTAATTATCATTATTATTGTCTTTATTAGTATTGTTCTTATTATCATTATTGTCATTATTAGTATTATTGTTATCATTATTGTCATTATTAGTATTATTGTTGTCATTTGTATTATCACTATCATAGACAATATCACGCTGGAATATCGTTTTAATATATCAGTACTTTTTATGTGATATATTGCCCATTCGTTAAATATGGACGAGTTCATTATTCTAAGGCGGGGGAGTCCGTATGACCACAGGTCAACAAGTCGGTTATAAAAAGTGAAAGCTCGCGGGTTGTCTAAAGTGTATCCCATAAACGTTGTTTATCTCTGTAAACTTACGAAATGATGTATTAAGATGTAAAACAATATAGTAATACAGTGACACTCATGCATAAGAATATATATATATATCCATACTAAAAATATAATACTACTGGTAATACTAAAGAATCCATGCTTCACTCGGAAAGACTAAGATTTCCACTTTTCACAACCGGACTAAACGATTTCTACCACGGTGCTATGGCCGCCTAACCTACATACTCAGGTTTCGACCGTTAAGCTGCTATGCGATCCTGTTACCTTCTGCTCTCTCTTTGTCTGCTATGACCTCTGCTACTATGACCTCTTTGCGGTTAGTAGCATGTGCGGTTTGGAATATCATGTGTTGTGATGGTGGTTTTGCGGTATTCAAGTGTTGGTGCTTCGAGTTTGTTTCTTGTGCGGGTGAGAATTGTAGATTGGTATTGAGACAGGCATAGATAAATATATTTATTATGTAATGGATATGGATATATATACACATATATATATATTATATATAGATATGTATATAGATAGATATAGATATAGATATAGATATATACATCCATTGAATATTCCTTTACAAATATAAGTTCACACGAGCAACTTTCCTCACTTGTACATAAGAAATGCACACGCACACATAAAAAAACAAAACCGAAAAACATAATTCCGACACAGTAATTTATAACTAGTGGAATTCATCATAGTAACGACGGTTTGGCAAACAGGGCGAGTCCATTATCGAGCGAAGGGGAGGAAGGTAGGTGAAAGGAGAAAGGTGACAAGCCGAGAGTCGAAAGCGAGAGTGGAAAGGAAAAACGCATAAGCGAGATTTCTCTCGTCCTTGCGTTCTCTCTCTCTTCCTTTCTACGACTTCGTTGACCTTGCAGTTTTGTTTTAAGGTTGTTTGGCTCTTTCACGATGGTCCAGGTCACTTTCTCTGTTGGCGGAGAGAGATTTCCCGGTGAAAATTTTCTAACAAAAGTAAAAGTTCTCGGGCCATTTTAGTGTTATGGATGAACGTCGTAAGCCATTCTAGAATTAAAGGGATTGATAAGGGTGATGTCATTAGCGCAATATTGAAAAAAAAGAACATAATAGTCATTAAGAAAACGTATGTACAATTGGCACTATAGTCATCCTCATTTTGACTGGCATGAATTCGCCATAAGCTGTCATAATTTACATGACTGAATGTTTTCATAGTCAGCTACTCAACGCTGAAATCACATACGTTTCTGAGGAAAAAAATTCAGTCTTAAAAAACACGCGAAACATAATTAATTTCCCTTCCTCGAAAAAAATAATACTCCGACAGTGGAATTTAGGTAAAAGACCGAGATTTTTATATATAAATATATTTTTTTTAACTCTTCTACGTTACTTCGACATTGGATCTATGCATATTCATATCACTATCACTCTGTTATGGATTATTATATGTGCCATTTAGATGTAGCGGTGGTTCTGTATGGTTTTCATTCCTCCAGCCCAGTCCGAAGTAACTATTTACCGACTCCGGTGCCAAGACCTTTCCCAATGTCATTGAGTCCAGGTGGAAGATTGTCCTTTTATCAATAGGATAAGAGGGTCTTTATCTTTTCAAATCGGGATTCGCCATGTTGCACACTTCACCTTATCTATTGGTCTCATCACGTCGCGTTATCGTTCAAGTCGAGAACCACGTCGCCTCGGTGGGACTCGTGCGTGTGGTTCAGGAAGTTGTCCTTCATCTCCTTCTTGAGCAGGACGTTCCACATGTCCTTCGAGGTCACCGTGTCGTGCTGCGGGTGGTGCAGGAACACCTTCTCGCCCTTGATCAGCGACTCCACGAACTTGTTGCCGTTGAGTTCGTAGAGGCTGTTCCTCTTGACGAAGCTCACCTTTCCCGCTTTGGCCAGCACGCCGGTCAGGTAAGCGTCGTCCACCCACAGGAAGGGCGTGGTGGTGCTGGCGTGCAGGAGGGCGTGCGCCGTCGACCACGTCATCAGGAAGGCGTTTCCGGAGCAGTACGGCGGGTACGTGCGGTTGCCGTACTCGCGCGGGTCCACGTACCACTTGGACTTCTTGTCCCGCAGGACCGTCATGCCCTCCCACACCAAGCACTGGATCTCAGGCCTCGCTCGCTTCATCCTCCTCGACGCGTCCTCAAGCAGCAAGGCCTTCGCGCCCTTGGAATCCTTCGCCGATTTCTCCTCCCTCGGTTGCATCGCGTTTTCAGTGCTTCCTCGCTGTCCCTCGGCGGCGTGTGTGGCGTGGTTCAGGAATCTATCGAGCGCGAAGATGTTGACAAAGACGTCATCATCCGTCTTGACGATGTACTTTGCTCCTTGGCAGTATTCCCTGATCCAGTGCATGGCCGTGAGGGCCTTGTAGCTCAGGTTCCTGTAGGAGTCGATGAAGTCTGCCACCACCATGTCGTGGTACACCATGCTCTCCTCCCGCAGCTTGTTGTGGATCGAGACCTCGTTGGATTTACCTACCACGAAGATCACCTGCAACCATCAAGTCGGATTATCATTTTCGAACTGATAATTAATTGTGCTCTCATTCTGTTCTCATTCAGCCGAGCAGGGATAACTACCCTGACTCCCTCCCCTCCCCTCCCCTTCCCTCCCTCCCCCTTCCCATGCACGCACCTTGTGTCTGGCCATCGGGTACCAGCGCGGATTGCCCCACGTGGCTCGGATGACCTCACGGCGTGGTGAGTTTTTAGGTGCCGTGTGCACGTAGATGATGACCTGATGGCGTACGAAATATCTGTCATTGAAATTGATATAATTTTCTTGATGCATGTGCGATATATATTGTGTGATGGATTTTGTATAAGCCAAATGGATATTGTGAACATCTGCGTCACAGTTAAAAAGAGACGGTTACTATGATGGTTGGCAGGGATATTTCATACGATTCTGTTAACAAGTTCAAAGAATGATCTAGAAAAAAATATATGAAAGCAATACGTAAACAGATATACTTCATAAATCACCAGCCATACTATTCCCATTCAGTACTAAAAGACGCACGAAGACAAAAGAAAACAAACAAACCCAGATTTACCTCAACATCGGCCACCCTGCAAAAATTATCTTCGACAATGAGGTACTTAATTGGGATCTTCGAAGGAGCCATGAAAGCGGGGGTGGTCGGTCCCCAGCTGCTCCTAGCTCGACTCAGTGTCTCCTTTTCCTTTTTTCTCGAGATCTGGAGGCAGGGGAGATTATTTTCACTTTTGGGAAAATGTTTGGCTGGCAATCCGTAAAAAAAGAAAGACAAGGATTTACACGATGTTATTTTTATATATATGGAGAGAGAGAGAGAAAAAAAATGTCTCTGAAGTGCATTGCTATCAGGAAGAAAGGAAGTTCCTACCACAACTGAGACTAGTTATTAGAGCATATCTAACACGTTATGAACCGAAGACGACGAAGAACAAAAACAAGAAAAAAACATACAAAACAAGAAATTAAAAGGAAAATAAAAAAAGATAAAGAAAAACATAAAAAAAAACACATACAGAACAAGAAATAAAAAAAGAAAATAAAATCAAGCGGAAGAAAAATCACCCAAAAACAAGAACAAAAAAACAAACATACAGAACAAGAAATAAAAAAGGAAAACAAAAACAAGATAAAGAAAAAGCATCCACCAGAACGCGTCACCTTCGTCCCATTGAGAAATTCCGCAATTAGAATGGTATCCAAGGACTGTGGACAGAGGCTGAGGAAGGGCTGGCCACAGGGGGGAGCAGGTAAGGGCTTCCAGGGATCATCCGGGATTTTTTGGATCTCCCCTTTGCTCAGGAGCACCGATACCGCCAGGGATGTTGGTACCGCGACCAGTAAGAACACTGCGAATCTTGCCAGAGTACCTGCGAATAGAGGAAGTTTGAGGTTGTGGTGCATTTGGTGTCAGTCACTTTGAGTTATATGGTGTTTTGGATATATATATATATATATATATATATATATATATATATATATATAATTTTTTTTTTTTTTTTTTTTTAGATTGAAAGATCGTCGTAAAAGCTCTTCCGACAAAGAAAATATCATTATCAATAGAATAGATATATACATATATATGAACTAGTGTATAAAAAACATTATCCATTTTAAAATCCCCCTCCGCCGCCCCCCCCTCAAAAAAAAACAAAAAAAAAAAACATAATAAATCTCTCCATGCATAGTGAACACACACTTCCAGCCTTTAAACTTACCTAATAGTTTACGATACTTCCTACGCGTTATAGCTTGCTGAGATGCCCCCTCACGCGATACCATTGTGGCTGATTCGGGTACAGGGACTTCACTGGTTATCTGGAAGTTACGATTGATAGTAACTCGTTTTACTATATTAGATTAATAGGAATGGGATCGCTATATGTGGCTTTTAGTTTTCTTATTGTGGGAGGTGCGTTTCCTCTTTTTTTTTTCTTATGTTTCGGTGTGTTTTTGTTTTTTGTTCATTTTTTGGTTCTGTTCATTGTTGTTTCAGATTTTTTATTTTTGTTTTTTGTTTTCATGTATGCATGTCTGGTCTCACCAATGCCTGTAATTAAACTCGTGGCAATGTATATGGTAGTGGAATTCAAGTTATTACGGTGGAAACTCTTACAGAAGATCTCAGCACACACACACACACACGCACACACACACACACACACACACACACACACACACACACACACACACATAAATAAGAGAGAGAAAGAAAGAGGAAGAGAAAGAGAATATTAATCAAAATATTTCCCAAGACGGATATTTTCACTATTGATTTGCAACTTGCCATTGATATCTGCAACACATTGCTCAGAGTTGTTGTTC
>NW_028234419.1:24064442-24094442 GCF_977035675.1 Penaeus japonicus
ACTCCCACGACAAGAAGAGGAAAGAGGAGGAGGGAAAAATAAAAGGTCAAGGAACCGATGTCACACCCGGCCTGTCTGCCTGCAAACTGCCGATCTCATGACCCTCCGCGGCCCTCGTTCTCCGGGGGAATTATCGTTCGTTGTCATGAGTGTCGATTCGCGACCTTGAAGCTCGAGCGGGTCTCGTTAGCGGGATCGATCACGTGTTCATGAGTGTAGAGTTGATTCATAATATCTTTATTATTATTATTATTATTATTATTATTATTATTGGTGTTGTTATGATCATCAGTATTTGTATTTTTATCATTATTTTTGTTAGTATTGTTAATATTATTCTATTATTATTATAGTTATTGTTGTTATATTCATTAACAATATCTTTATCGTCTTCGTATATATTGTATATTTCCCTGTGGTGATTGGTGAAGGATTTTCATGTCGTCCCCTTTTATTAAAGCTTTTGCTATGGTATGTATGGTATGGAAGTACTTATCTTAAATTATGACTTTTGATAAATGTGTGACATTTACCTGACGTGATCGAGGCGGTGGTATGTAAATGATGAATATGTGATGAATGTTCATAACTGGAGCATATCACACACACCATAGATATGTACATACAAATACATATATACATATACATACAAGTATCAAGTATATCTACACAACACAGCACAACCACAATCACAACCACACAGCTCTTCTCCATAAAAGATTAAGTTTTGAAACAAAAATTGTCCTGAAAGTACTAAACAAGGAGATTAGTGAAGCAGAGTCATAAAGTAAAATTTAACCTAAATGCGTGAGCAATCCATCATGTAAATAGTTGATTAAGTGGCAGTGATAAGGATATCATGTGTTTGGCTAGCATTGTATGATTTATTATTATTATTATTTATTTTTTTTTTTGAGACTGGCTGTATCGTAACATTAAATATATTGAATTAAAAGATACCTGTAAGATGGAGAGGAAATGAGAGGGAGTATCATTATCAACCACTATCCTTCGCTCTGTTACCATCATGTATAATCACCAATAGCACTGTCATAATCACCAATTACGATCATTACTACCAGCAGTGTTACCATCTGTGCTGATTTTCTTTTTCTTTAACAACACTTCCAGTTCAAAATACTTGTATCCCAGTAAAAACATATTCAGTAAACACATATTCCCCGTCTTCACCTTAAAAAAAAAAAAAAAAAATTGCTTCATTACTCATACTTCCAAAGATTGAAAGATTGGTTCTAGTTATATATACTTTCTATCACCTGACCCTCTATAAACAACAAGTGGAACGAGGAGCTATTTTTAGGGCAGAAACGCGAGACTATGAGAGCCTACTAGCCTGGAAATTGGAGAGAGAGAGAGAGAGAGGGGGGGGGGGGGGGAGTATGAGAGAGAGAGAGAGAGAGAGAGGGGGGGGGGGGGAGAGAGAGAGAGAGAGAGGGGGGGGGGGGGTAAGAGAAAGGGAGAGAGGAAAAGAGAGCGAGAAATAGGGCGTATGTGTATATGTATGTGTATGTGTGTGTATGTATGTATATGTATATGGATCTGGATCTGGATCTGTGTATATATATAATTATAATATATGCATATATGTATATGTGTGTATATATATATATATATATATATATATATATATATATATATATATAGAGAGAGAGAGAGAGAGAGAGAGATACATACATATATAATTATAATATATATATAGAGATAATTAGAATATATATATATAATCATAATATAGGCATATATATATATATATATATATATATATATATATATATATATATTGATATATATATATATAAAATTGTAATGTATGCATATATATATATATATATATATATATATATATAATTATAATATATGCATATAGATATCTATATATATATATATATATAAAATTGTAATATATGCATATATATATATAAATACATATATATAATTATAATATATGCATATATATATATATATATATATATATATATATATATATATATATATATATATATATATATATGTGTGTGTGTGTGTGTGTGTGTGTGTGTGTATGTATGTTTATGGAGTACAGGTATGTGTGTTTATCTGTGCACATACATAAATACACACATACACACACACACACACACATGTGTATATATATATTATATATATATATATATATTTACACATATATACACATATACACACATATACACATAGATATATATTTTTTTACACACACGCGCGCGCGAGTGCGTGTTGGCGCACATGCATATTTTTTGCTTTGTTGTGTATTTCTCTGTCGCCGCAGTTGCTACAACAAATGATTCATTGATTATTCAGTGAGGTTCGTGCATTCACCTCGACTTACCAAGCATATTTTTGTTGTTTGTGGTTATTCCTAAAGTAAAGCAAAGTGAGATTAAATATATCTTATTGTACGATTCAAATGCTTATCTCACCGGTTTAATTTCCTCTATTCTCTATAATCTGCACAGACATCTTGTGCATTTTTTTCATTGGTTGGATTTTTTGCGCGTGTTCATGAAAGCAATTCGGGAGTCATTTGATAGCTACAGTCTACAAAAATCAATTCTCATATGAATGTGTATAATAATAGTTTGTACGACTTTATTGTATTATTCGATTGAATATTTATCGATAATGTTGAATAAGAAAATAACATGGACGCTCATTTGTCTTCATGGTTTACGTTTTCTATGAGTAGTCAGCGTTATCCTTCAATTGCTTCCCAAAATTCTAATTCTGAAACTGATATATAAAAATATATCTCTTTTTCTTGTTAACTATTTCCGAAACTATATCCTTCTTTTCACCTTATTTTCTTCTTAGCAAGCCGAATAAATCAAATCTTTTTCAGTACAAGGGTTCTGTAATTATTTTATTATGAGCTAAGATCAAAATCTACTTTAGATCCCGATATAGCATAGGATTATTTAAAATGAAGATGCATCACTGTGGTTTGATTGATTAAAGTGAAAAATGATGTTTTTTTATAATTTCCTTTGTGATTAACGTATATTTTCTGATGTTTCTAGGCTCAAGTCGGGAAGTGAAATAATTTCAAACACACCGTTTGTAATTGCAAATTGTACGGCACTTCATCTTTTTATATCAAAATGCTGTAATTCACCACCACCATTTGTTCTTGCAAGTGTTTGCTTCGTATTCGGTTTATCGTGGTTATTCGTGTGGATGAACGTGTTCGTGCAATGCAGTGCATTCGTGTAGTAAGCTTTAAATTCGAGTTTTCAGTTCATCCCTCCAAGTCATGCCGGCTCGTGTTAACTAAACAAGTGGAGAGGAAATTCGTAAGACCACAACTACTTCCAGATAGATGCATCACACATTCATTTCTATATTGTTTAAATCAAAGTCTGAGCAGTTACATGCATGCTGGTGTCAGCTTGTTGGCAAAATGCACATTAAAAGAATCCATTAGGTTTCAGTAATGTAAATCCGTTCTTCTTGTGTCGTGATTTCATGTCGTTTGACCATATGATTGTTTTCAAAATATGCTGAACCTCCTCGTGTGGACACCAGGCGCAATCACGTTTTTTTTTTCTTGTAACCATCGGTAGGTCAATTCTGATAGAAAGTGAAAAATCTCTTTTTAGGGATAACCTATCCATGGATATGCACTAAGCACAATTTAACAAACGGCATTCATTTCCTTAAGATGTACCTCTTCTGTTTATCCTTTCATTAAAATGATTAATTTTATCCATAATTTTTGTAATTAGTTGGTTTATTGTTATTTTGAAATCAGTGCGCCCGTGATTTGATATACCATATGTTTGAGCTGCTATGTTATGCTTGAACCAGTATGATCGTCACAAAAAGTACTGCATCTAGTATTACATCCTAGGCAGCTTGTTTGGATAAACAAGGTTTCGATATACTTATTCAGAATTATCTCTAAGAATACGTTAGAAGTAGGATAAAGGTCATTGAAGAAGAAATAAGTGGGACAATGGAGTCAAAGTGCCCCAGATGCAAGACTTCTCCTGTGCAAGATTTCCAGTTAAATAATCTGTAAATCTTGTTCCTGTGAAGAGTTCACAGGTGCTCACAGTACTAAGTCATATTTGGCAGTTCCTTAGCGTTTTCTGCAGGGAGAAGGACCCCCCCTCCCAAGGTCATAGATCCTTCAAGTCGGTGGAGATAAGTATCACTCTTGAAGTCAAAGGTCACTCAGATTGACAATCATGCAGAGAGGGAACAACATGCCACTCGTTTACATGGAATAAGAATGGTATATTGGCAATGTTTGACTAGCTCAGTATCTGAACTGTTTTACCCCCATTTTATGTATCAAATTCTGCTGTTAATATGATTAGTATAATCACATTTTGATCTACAGATAATATCTACAAAAAGTGGTAACTGTTGATACCCTAATTACTAATGTACAATATCAACTTGCTCAACTTAATTGGTTTTCTCTTTCAGTTCAGGTGAATCATATTGGACATGAAAGGCAGACCCTTTTTCATGTTGAAAAAAATCTTGTTATTATGAATTACAATTATTATATTCAACAGTGCAGCTTTTCTTACAGAAACCTAATAATTAATGTTAATTTAAGATGTGATTTTTATGAAAGACCAATATAAGCTATTATCTAAGGCCATCATAATCATACAGATTATAAAATTTTCTTTTGGCAACAAAACAATTAATAGGAATATTTTGTTATCTTGAAGACAGTATGGTACCAGTTTGAAAGGATTTATGTAAGGTGCTTATAGTTTATGCAAGTTGTTTTATTTTGTTCCCTTTCTAGAGGAGAGAACATTAACATTCAAGAAGAAAATTCAAATGTTTTGTTCATTTATGGTAGTAATAATTTCTGAAAATTGTGTTTCATGTTATCAAGCCTTTAAAGTAAATACCTGTAACCTTTTATTAGGGACCAAACACACGTCTGTCATTCTTAGTAAAAGGGTTTGCGTAAAAATATGTTTAGCTCACTTTTTTCTTTCTTTTGTACCACCATCTTTTTGTTTCATTATAATTTAATGCAAATCAGGTGACATTGACAGTGGCACCCATTCTGTCTCTCTGCAATGTTTATCTCCACATTAGACAAAGTTTTCAACCACTTTTCTTGCTGCTGTATACTATGAGAATCTATCATTTCTACTTCTATTCTATTTAATAAAGACAAAGCCTTTAGAATATCTATAGTCATTATACATTTCCATTAATGATTAATTTGGCCACTGGTTACAATAGATAGATCTATGGCCTAAGATCTATGGAAACAGATCAAGGATGATTGTTAAATAATGTCAAGTTGATGCCACTTAGACAATTGTTTGTTTTAATTCTATGTGGATATCTCAACAAATACCATGTTCTCAAATAATCTTCCTTGGTTTAGCTGTAATTATTATATGAAGTGTAAGTAATCTTTTATAGTGCACTTTACCAGTGGAATTAGAAATAATATACTCAGCCATATTTTGATTTTTAAGCATTTACCCTTTTTTTTTTTGTTGAGAATATTCTCCCCCTCATTAACCACCATGGGAAATTGCTTATATAAAAAGATAAAACTCATGACTTAAATTACACTTTTATGGAAAGATTGATCATATAGATTTTATTCTCTCCTGGAAGAGTAACCAATACTATCATTCCCTTGTGCACTGCATATATTTGAAACTTATGAATGATATGTAGTAAAACTAATGGTCTGAGATTCTTCATTGTTTTGCAGAATCAGGACTGAAGGTTTCCCCCTCAAGTATGTGTTATGTAAGGCATTGATAAGATTTATATAAAATAACCATTTTGTATAAACCATTAGCTTAAGTTTATACTGTATACTGTAGCTTCCTGATGTCATATGAATTTTGCATGACAAGAACCCAATGATCAGATGACCACATCATCGTACTTGGTGAAAACAAAACGGGGTATTAAAGATTCTTAGAATTTATTTAGAATCTCAATGTCGAAACAATGCAAACGTCCAGTCATAATAATTATTCTTTGAATTAGAACAGTTAAACAAAAAGAATGAACATGGCTATATAACTAAATATATTACAGTACACCACAAAGGCAGAGATGCTGAGAAGTATAAAACAGTTGCACAAAGGCATTTAAGTTTGTAACTGCTGGAAACAATACACACACTGATACAGGTCATGATTACGGCTCTGGATTAGTTATGAATTACACTTGAATAAAGTTTATATAATAATAATTAACATGTTTTATTACCTCTTACTGATGTTTTGCACAAGGGATAAACAGGCTTCATGTACACTGCACAAGGTAGCAGACCGATTTTTTTGCCTCTCGAGGACTGACCTGTAGCAAGGGCACGAGGCAACTTTCTCCAGGGATGCAGGGGGCATTCTGGTGGCTGTTTGGGCTCTGCACCGTAGGCAGGGTACAACTATGTACACATTTGGCCTCATATTTATTTCTCTCTTTTTTTTTAAGATATTTAAACTAATTATTATTGCGGTTCTACAGTTCACGGAGCCTACAGCACCAGCCACTTCCTTGCAGCTGCCTGGAACGGCTTGACCTGGAAAAGCTTGGCATGAAGAGCTTATGCTTTGGACTGACAAAAGAACATCAGCTTCAAATGGTAAAAACAATATGGAAGGTTATACTTGTGATATACAACATTTGAGACTTCCTAATAATAGTTTTATTAAAGAACATGGTAACAAGAGAAAACTTAGATCCTATTTCACAGAAAATAATATGTTTATACCAGATTAAAGCAATCAACATCTATCTCACAAATGAAATTATATTCAAATTATAGTCTTATTCATGTCTATAATGATAAATATTAACATATCATAATAATCATTTTCAACACACATTCACATATTTCTCATGGGTATTAAGAGCTACAAGAGAAAAAAGTTTAGGGCTACTTGCATGTTAAAAATTTACACCAACCAGCAAAGTCTTTATAGTGAAAAATAAGTGAGCGCATTCTTGGATGTTCTTACTGTATTTACTTCTTCCTTTTTTTTATGTTTTTGTTTTTTTTGTATTTTTTGTATTTTTTTTTGAGGGTCTTCATTTCAACACTTAAAACATGGGAAGGGAAAGGGCGGGAGGGGAGGAAAAAATCTAGGACTGGTGGTGGATGATTCCTAGTTCATGGCGAGTGAGGCCCATAATTTCATGGGGGAGGGGGACGGGGGCAAGGGGGATGAGGGTGGAGGATGGGAGGGAAGGGGTCGGGGCTCAATAAGGCCCAACATGCTACTGGCTGGGCCCTGATGCCTTGTTTCCACGTGAGAAATATGACTAGGACACTTTGGTTTGGAAAAAGGCATAAAATTTGTTTTTTAAACACGACTTATTATTATTAGTAGTTATCTTTTATATAACACTTAATATGGCAGAGTTGATAAATATGAATTCTACAGTCTCACATGACAAAACAGTTGCATGTATGAAAATTACCATCAAGAAGAAAACGTCCAGTAGCAACAGGATCATCTTTAACATGAAATGTTACTGTCAGAGGGACTGAATTACACGAGGATAATAGTCCGGGAAACAGGTTGCTTCATTGATGCATGTACACCACTCCCTCTGTAGGCTTAACGCTATATTGTATTAAACTTATAGAAATTCACATTTTGAGGAGCCACAGAACAATGATCAAGAGATGACAAGCTACCATTCTAACCTAAGATAATTTAGGATTCTAGATGAGAATGACCATATATTGCACACAGGCCAAAATGTATTGCATCCTTAAATGTCACATTGATGGCAGAGAGTCAGGAAAAGCTTGCCAACAGTCCACTGGACCAATACACAGGCTGCTGTCTTACTACAGAGGGGCTTTAGAGAGGCTGTACGACAGTCTGTAAATATTCAAGCATGCTATACACAATAATAAAGAAAAACTATTTACATGATTTTGTCAATGTATGAACAGGTTCACTTAGATAATGTGAGTAATGTTTCAATGTAGACGTATCATTGTTAGTATGTGACACAACCTGGACAGACACTGCAGCTGGTAACTCCTGGTCAGTATGGCCTTGCTGGAGGGTTGACACATTTCACACACCACCATGCTAACACCTGTCCAGTGGCTATCCATTATTCCTGAGCCTATGGTGGCTCCTGGTTAATGGTGGCAACCCTAGCAGCCCCCATGGGAACAGTCATGGTCCTCACTCACATCACCAACACAATGGGTAGGAAGGGTGCAACTGAAAGCCGACAGTGTAGGCAACACAGAGGGTGGTAGCCTGACAGTGTACTGGATAGGACACTGGAGGGGGTTGGGTGACCGGGTCAAAGTCTCTAGCAGCAGCAGCTTGGGTGCCGACGACCTGGGGCCGGCCAGGCCGCATCTGCCACACTACTCTGCACCCTCCATGGTGGCAGCACCGATGGGCCTTCGATCACTTGGCCCGCGACCCGGCCCAGCCTAGCCCCAGCCAACGGCAGCGGTAAGGGCGGCAGCGGCAAGGGCTCGGCAAGATGCCTAGTGGGGTTGGCTGGCCAGTGGGGCCCACCAGGGGCTGAGGCAAGACTTGCATCACAACCAATAACTGGCCAGGCAGCCTCACCCTGCTAGCAGTCACCCCATACTTGAGATCAGCAGGATGTTGACATTTCATCACCTACATTCACACACCAAACCAACCTGAAACGTTATAGTACATTAATGCAATATTTGGACTGCCATACTGCATTCAAAGTGAAAAAAAGGACAAAAGCTAGTATTTCCAACTGCTTACATCAAATGTCTAAGCAATGAAGAGCACATCAATCCAAGTTTGCCATTATGTTAAGAAACCAATACAAGTAATCAGAAAACACTTCAAGTATGTCAATTTTTTAATGCTTGATAACTCCATATCCATTACAAAAAGACAAAAACTGCTGATCATCAGTCATATAAATACATATCAGCACATTGGGAGAAAAAAAACAAAACAAAAAGAAACACACAAGCATTATATTTATACATCAAACAGGTTCTACTCTTCCAGCGCTGGGTGTCGAGTTACCTGAGGCTGTGGGTTTCACAAGTGGGTGTTGGGTGCTGTGTTGGAGGAGTTGGAGCTGGCATCTTCGACTGTGGGAGGGGAGGAGGTGACTGGAGGCGGAGCTGGAGCGTCCTTCCTGGGGGGCATGCGCTCATTCATGGCGTCAAGCCCCTTAGCCTCCTCGAAGGATGTAATCTTGTGGTTGGGTGAAAATCCTGCCATTGCTGTAACAGAGAATTGAAAAATTGGAAACTCATTCAAGACAGAGAGGGAGAACCAATAACTTTGAAGCATTTCACAAGATATCCTTAACTGATAACCTTCCATCCTTCTGAACACTGAATAACTTGTCACCTTCCCTGTCAGCGATATTCAGAAGCAAGTATTTGACAAACAATATATGCCATGATCAAAAAAATTAATGACATCCATTCAGGCTAAACACTTCCTTTCTGATACCTTTGTATCTAGTCAAATACCAGGCTCTCTTTACATCTATCAAAAAGTAACGTAATACTGCACTTGCATAGTAAAAATTGGTCATAAGAAAAGCTAGTCAAAACAAACTTCCCAGGCACTTATAAGTATGCCTGCATGATGATATCACGTCATATTTCCAACCAAACGTACATTAGACTGGCGAGCATAGGCACAAAAAAACATAAAAAACAAAACTTCAAATGTCAATTTTTTAGATTTAGTGTTATCATGTGTTACTTATGTATATTATATATTATGAAGTTTAACAAAATATTTATTATTTATATATAATTATAACAGAAACTACTTATTATGATCTCTTAGTTTTTAAATCTACATCTATATTTATTTACTCCTCATATATAAATATATACTTCCCATAGTGTTTAAACTATCTGTGATTACAAGTAATGAACAGATGTGACAAATAATCATAGTAGGTATAAATAGCCAATTCATGAAAGTAAAAATAAATCGACATTGATTGAAATTTGTAGTGCAAAATTGTCTCTGGTGCCTGTGAACAGTGAGACAGCACACTAGTGGTAGAAGAATGATGAGACGTCTCCATGTGGGCGGAGCTATAAATGCCTCGGAACTCCGTTTTGACCATTGTGACGAACGATATTAACCTGAACAGTACAAGCACCACAAACTATAATGTTTTCAAAGTAGCACCCTACTTTTTAAAATTAATTCTTTTAATGGGTACGGATTTGTAGATATAATCATGTACATAATGAGTATAACATCATGGTAGCATCAGACCAAATTAAGATTTTACCTCCCCTGAAACTAACTTTTAGTGGCCTGTTTCCACTCAAATGCGGCAAGCACAAAGACAAACAATATATCCATATGTTCCAATACAACAGATTAACAGTTAGATCTAATAGCCCCTACATCTATCATATCAAAGGCTAAAAACAGTTTTGTATCTTTTCCTCCATTCTGTTAAGCTTTCATTTATCTTTTCTCTACACTCTCAAAACCAAAAAAACAATTAACATAATGCTTCTTGATAAGACATCCTTACAGTAGCCATATAATGATAGTACTTCAAGTTATATCCAAATGAAATTAAATCTCTACATCAAAACCAACTGATTTCATTAGCGCGCAGTTACAGCAGCAAACGTTGTCGTTTTTATTTAATCTTAGCGGCATTAGGCAAGTAAGACCTACTTCGGTTTTTCTTTCGCTGAATCGAAGCTGGAGAAGAGTTAATCCATCAGAAGAAATGATAAAATAAGTTACTAGCATTACATCCTAGACCTTTATTCATTAAACAAATGAATGTGAAATCAAGTTTCTTGGGAAAAGAGAAATGATCAAATTACTATGATTAAGCTGGTCAAAATTTGGATCATAGGATTCCCTTTTCATTTGACCCAAAATCAAAACACTGCATGAGCTTGCTGTAAAAATGAGCATAGAAAATATATTTAAAAAGTTCTTGAATTCATAAGAACAGCTAACATCTAAAGAAGAGTCAAACACCTTTAAATGTTTTTTTTCTATGAAAAATGGCCTCTATTGATAGTAATAAACTGAACAATTTACCATAAATCCAACTATAATCTTAGTTTACATCAAAGTCTAAAAAAACAAACTAGAAAAAAGAGTACACACAGTACAGTAGAGTCAACAGACACACCAATCCACAGTCGCGTAGAATCTTCTGGTTCATAGAAAAAAACAAAACAAAAAGAGCTACATGGAGTATCTTACCATTTTTGAGTGACGCTTTGCCTCCAGATAAGGCTCCGAGTGGCAGAGCACCAGTAGGGGTCAGACCCTTCAGCTGTAATACACTCTCGCTCTCCTCTCTGGAAAAGATAATTTTGTTTAGGTTTTAAAAAAATCCTATGCTCATGATTAAAAAAAATAATAATAATTTGCTTCAAATTATTGATGATTTGTGGCCTTAATATATACCAATAAATTCCAATACCAACAGTATAATATTGTACTTACCTTAAGACAGAGAATACACGGGCCATCTTGCCAATGGCACGAATTTTGTTCCTGATGACCTCCTTCCGCAATGCGGCACCTTTTTCTGGCGGGAATTTCCACTAATTGTAATAAACTCTCTTAGTTGCCTGACCCTACTTAATAACCCTAGTAACTCCAAACAATATCTCACTTGACAGAAGCTACAATCACAAGAGTTCACATAAGGGTTCAAAGACAGGTAACATTTTTTTTTTCCTTTTTTTTAAATATCTTTTTTAATGCATATATAAATGTAGAGTGAGAAACAGATATTCATGTTTGAATTACTTGATACTTCAAAGTGATATGAGAGAGAGAAAAAAAATAAGTGAATCTCCAATTATTCCAAAATAAATTGAGGGAAAAAATGAATATTCTAAATTACATTGAACTTATGACATTTTATTTTTTGTGTGTTATATATACTCTCCCAAAACTGACTGTATTACCTTTGTGTACAAGATGGTCAATCCATCGTTAGGACGTAACATATACCGACAACATTCCCAGCAAGACAACACATAGGTGAACATCCCATACAGTATTCTGGCATCACATATGGATCAATGCCACAGTTTCAAAATCTAAAGGATGACAGCAGCGGGGAGGAAGAGATTTCTTGCGTCAAGTGTTTGCGCTGCTCGAACCTAAACCCTGTGACGAGGAAGTCTCATCCCCTCCCTTCAAGCCTCTAGTCATCCATATCCTCTTAAGTAAAAGCCAGGAACAGCAGCATCTATGTCCTAGAGTGCAGTTTCATCTATGGCTAAACTTCCCACTACCAGAGTCTTCTATTCAAGAGCTTTAACTATCTTTTTTTTTTGTCTTTTTTTTTCTTGCAACCCAGAAGACTCATTCCCTTTCTGTTGCAACTAGGGAAAACATCCTATCGTTCTAGTATGAGCCCCAGAAGTAAGAGTGTTTGAGATAGAGTGACAGCAAGGGGTAGAGCGAGTAGTAGTGAGAGAAAGAGAACAAGAGACTGTGTTGGGTCCATCTGCATGCACAAGTGCATGTTTTATATTGCATTATATGTGTGAGAGTGGCGCGAGTGTGTGAGTGGTGCATGTGCATGTGTGTGTGTGTGCATGTGTGTGTGTATGCGAGTGTGTGCATGTGTGTGTATGCGAGTGTGTGTGTATGCGAGTGTGTGTGTATGCGAGTGTGTGTGTGCGAGTGTGTGTATGCGAGTGTGTGTGTATGCGAGTGTGTGTGTATGCGAGTGTGTGTGTATGCGAGTGTGTGTGTGCGAGTGTGTGTGTGCGTGTGTGTGTGTGCGTGTGTGTGTGCGTGTGTGTGTGTGCGTGTGTGTGTGTGAGAGTGCGTGTATGCGTGTGCGTGTGAGCAGGAATGAGAATGTCCTAGTCTGTAAAATTGTGTGTACATATCATGCATGCATGTATATTCATTTGTATATATGCAGAAACATACATACACAAACAATATATATACATACAATGTATAGTCTGTTTTTAAAAAATTATTTTATATATATATATATATATATATATATAATATATATATATATATATATATATATATATATATATTATATATATATATATATATATATATATATATAATATAAATATAAATATAATCTACATACATACACATATGCATGCATGCACGCACACACACACACGCACACACATTCAGTATATATATACACATTAACACACATACAAATAATACAAGTTAATCATCACAAACATATTTAAAATTGAAACCCATTCAGCAGAAAAAAATAAGTTTAGTTCTGAAATTACTTTTCTTCATCACTGCTTTATAATTAAACGAAGATCCTTGGCTGAACTTCCCATCCCCAAAACCATTTACTAGAATTCTATATTACTAGAAGACTCATTCTCCTTCCAAGTTGCAAACAGGGAACTAAGTCTTCTGTAATACTTTTTTTTTGTTGTTGTTGTTTTTACTTTCATCCCCTTCATCATCATCATCATCATCATTATCATTAACTACTACCCAAAACTAGGTTGGCTCTTGGTAGGATATGTAACTAGAAGCAAGACTTAATCACAAAAAAAAAATTAAATAAAAAATAAAGCAGCTTGAAGCACTGTCTATTAACTACACAATTTTTCAAAATCCTTATTGTCAATAAAAAAAGAAAACAAATTAGTCATCATCATTATTATATTCTTTTGGGTTTGGGACTGCCAGCCATTAGTGACCTCCAGAAAAAAAAGGGTGTTGCTCTCAAAAAAAAAAATATATATAATAATTTCAGCCACTCACAGCTATGCATTAGATACCTACTCCACTAAGTTGGAAAAGCACCATTTGTAACCACAACTTCAAGCACAAACTTAGCTCTGAACATAGCACGACCTGCATTGCTGGTTAGCTGACGTGATTAGCATTCGTCAAACTCTCTAGTGACAGTTAATCTGGGTATAACTTTTTTTTTATTACTATTCATCATCATCTCTGGATTTGAAAATGTTAATAAGAAAAAGATATGTATTAAAAATCAACAAATAAACCTATTGGAGTCAGTCGTGAAGTGAAGTAGTTACTGGGAAATAAAATTTCTGAAAAAGGGATAGTCACAAAAATAGGCACATGCTTTTTGAGATTCAAATAAAAAAATATATAATAAAAATAAATAATAAATAAACAATAGTAAAATAAAGAGGGGTGGGGGCATAAGAGAACAAATAAATAAAACAAGAAATAGAAAAGGGGGGGAGAAAAAAAAAGAAAACCCATTGTGAGGCACTTCAGACAGGCATGCAAATTCCTTACTTGGCTCCATGCCCCGGTGCTAAAACTTACCCGGCACAATTAGCACTGCTGTTGCTTGCAATGTTTGCCACAACAGTATCAACAAGTATTAAGGTCCAAGAAGATAAGCAGGAATTTGTTGGATTTTATGTGCACGCAAGCCACAGGAAATGGAAAGAAAAAGGAAATACTAGATAAAAAAGATACTGGAGACAATACAAGTGAAATTAACAATAGCCCATAATGGATTTGAGTACCACAGTGCTGCACGGCCAAAGATGTTATAAAGCCCTACGGGAAGTGGAACTCTGTCCTTCATGGAAGAGTCGGTACCCTACTGTCTACAAGGGGGCTTCGTTCCACAGTGGAACACTTCATCAACCTTGATAAAAAGGTAAAATAAATTGGGGTACAAGTGTAGTGAAGGAAAGAAAAAGAGGGGGAGAGAGTGACAAAAAAATACAAGCACTGATGATCCTCTTTAGCAAGGCTTCATATAATCTATGGCCAAAACTGCAATGTATAATTGTGCTTCATTCCCCCGAAAAAGGATAAGTCCGAAAGGAAATAATGAGAAAAAAATAGATAATAATAATAACAATAATAATAATAACCAAAGAACCTGACAACCAGCCATTTCCAGTCAGCATGCATCAGTCATTCCATACAAGCAACCGGTGACCTCCAAAAATCTAAAAAAAGTGTCAAATTACCCCATACAAGCAAGACATTGCATCTAACTGCACCGTTACAACAGCAATCAGACTCAGATGGATAATCATAAGGACAAAGTTTTGTATCTGGGAAATTGTCAATACAAAAAAATCATCCTTATTCATGTCCCACCTAAGGATCGCAGTTGTGGTCGTTCAGATTACATGCAGTCGAAAGAAGACGACATGACTCCAATGGATATCTTAAATACATACACAGTTGTGAGACATTTTACAGGCCAAGAGAAAATGGCTGCATGTCATGAAATCTGGCCTGAAAGATTTACCTTATCTTTTCTTTTTATTTTATGTACACTCCCTGAAATAAGGTGCCCACTGTATTGGATACGCCAATGGCAGTTCATTCGAGTGATAGCCTCCTAAAAGTCTCAAGGTACATTTCCCACAATAGTCTGGTCTAGACTCTTTGGTAGTTGGCCTCAGGACAGTTCAGGGAGCTAGGACTCTCATTAAACTCCATCCCGCCCATTGTTTAAGCCAGCCCGGCAATAATATATTTATAAAAAATAACCACTGCTGAGCTCACAATTCCTCACTGCAATGAAATTTATTTTTTAATTAATTAATTTTTTCTAGCAATCCTCAGCCGTCTGAGATTAGTAAATACTGATCTCCAAAACCCCTTTCTGAGGATATAATTTTGGGCTGTCTTTGATGCATAACACACAATGCAAGTGTTTTATGGCTCCTGCATTAGTATTAACTCCACAGATTGATTAAAGAATACTGTTATTGGGATTTGGTGATTTCTTCTTTTTTCGATATTTTGATTGGTGCACGTTAATACACCAGTGAGATGTGATAGGGTTTGGTACAAGTACCTAGCTCTATATACTTTTAGATACCAGGAGTGAGTGCAGCAGTAAGTGTGGGGAGGAAGTTGATGGTGAAGACCGGGCTGGGGCCAGGCACATGAACACCAGCACGTCACACAGTGTACAGCAGTGCTGGCACAGTAGGGCAGGTCTATCCCAACTTGCCACTATCAGATACTAAGGTACATCTATCTAGTTTCTCGTGGACTATGCTGGCCTGTACACAAACTAACGTGTCAGAAGAGTACACATTTCTAACAGTACATAATTAAGTTCAATTTTGGAATCCAAATGAGCTTATAGTAAAATTACTTCATAGAAGATACACAGGACATTTACAATATAAAACAAGGCATTACTATACCAAACTAAACTAAGAATAAGTAACAGGCCACATAGTACTTTCTACAGTGACACTACAGCCTTGGGACACTAATATCAGGTCTTACCATCTTCCCCTTCACCATTCACGAGAACAAAAAGAAAGTAGAAAAGACTGGTAAAACACTTAGGACATAAAGATGTGTACAGTTCCATCATCTGCCTTCATGAAGCCATGATCATGAGGTCGCACAGCAAGATAATGCGTGCCAATATTGCTAACACCCCAGACAGGCTGGGCTGTCACCAATGATGGGAACTAACATGGCAATCTCAAGTAAAATAAAAACTCAAACAATCATTAATTCAGAATATAGAGAAATCTATGAAAAAGATATGAACAGATAGCATGTGTCAACTATTTCAGAACGTTTCTTCCACCTAGGAGAAAGATATCATGGCATGCAAGAGAATCTTTTTGATCTTCTCTTATTTGTTCTTTATTACATGTTACTTCAAAAGAGAAAAGGGAATGTGCAGAACAAGATTAGGTACAAAGAACTGAGAAATATACAGGACTGGATCCTAATGTGATCTCAGTTTTAAGAACAAATATGTTAATTTAGGAATCTCTCAAATCTAGTTAATGTTTTTTGAGTGCTATCAGTCAAAAATCATGTATGAACGAGATAAACCTATCATTCCTATTGGAAGTTCTTCCAAACAATACAAAATGGCATGACTTTATTACTAAAATTATATATTATTGTATTATTAAAAATGTGCAAAAAATCATTACAAGCCCTGATCTCCCCTACATACAAATCTGTTCACTTCTTTTAATAAACCAATTTTATTTTTGTTAAAAGTGCTTAAAAAAGCTTGACATTTTCCCTTCCAAAAAGGTAAAAAAAAAAAAAAAAAGTACACATAGCAAGAATTCACAACTTTCAAGGAATTTGCTTGTACATGTTCATATCAATTTTCACACAAAAAGATGAAAACAAATGTTTAAAAAAAATCATGAAAGAAAAATATCTTTCATACACAAGCTTTAAAACTAAATTTCTGTTCTAAATCTCTGACTATTTAGTTTTAACAATTCAAGAAAAAAAAATATCAATCAAGATAAGGTAAAATGAGTAATGCAGTTAACTACCCCAGTAGCACAATCTCAAAAAAGATTCTAATAATAATAATAATAACAATAATAATAATAATAATAACAATAACAATAATAAAGAAAGGAATGAACTCAAGCACCATGATTTCTGATCATTATACAAACATCTAGGGAAAATAGAATAAGTATCACAAAATCTGAGTTTGTGTTCCGGCTCAGGGCTGTCGGAAACTAATGTGCGTTATCAACACGTTAGGTGCCCGATAGCCTTGCCATGGAGGTTTGAATACTATGAAAAGAGACCCAAACTCAACCCTACAAAATGCTAAAATTTGAGGCATTCACAGAAGATATATATATATATATGGCACTGACAGCCAGATCTTGGAAACATCTTTGGCATTGTTTACGCACTGAAAAGTCTGCTTGTGGAAAACAGCTAACATCTTTTACTTTAATCTCTTTTTTGCAAACAGGAATTTAGCACTGCATTACTCAAATAAGCCTAAACAATGTAACACATATGCAGTTATGTCAATGGGAACTGTACACAATCCACATACAATTTTTTTTTTTTTCTTAAAAAAAAAAAATAAAAATAAAAAAGCAATTTAGCCTTTGAAGGTTAATCATAAAATTCACTTCCCACACAAGCTCCAAACTGCCCGCTTACCAACTGTACCACCACAGACTAAAAATTTAATTGTAAAAAAAGCAAAGATTTAAAAGCAAATCCACAAGAACATACAAAAAGCTAGGATGGTCTGTAGTCGCACTGTTGACAAAATCAACAGCATCCAGAGCATGTGGGGGAGACTAATTAGAAAAAAAAAAAAGAGTTTCTAACTTCTGGCTGAGAGCCCAAATCTAAAGTCAAACTGGACAGCCATAATTCAAAGTGCATGAACTCCAAATTGGCATCCAGGAAGTGAGGAAACCTTAAAAACTCTACCTTTATTGAATGAAGTAGGCTCCTTTCAGTAATAGATAAACTAACATTAAGGGAAAAGAATGATAATGTACAGAATAAGAATCTAAAAAATCTGTTTAAAAATCTACCATTTTTTTCCCCATCATTACATAAATATAGAAAAGGACAGATAAATCAATGCATGAAAAAAGAACTACCCTCAAAAACCAAAAGAATGATATCTCCCTTTGACTCAATTGATGTCTATAAACTACTAGAAACTAAAAAGAAAAAAAGAAAATGGATGAATTTTGTTCTCGAAAAAAACGTCCATAGTAATACACCTACCTTCTTCTAGTGACTCCTCTCCATCCATGAGCTCATCATCAGAACATATGTTGAGCACGTTCACTAACATCTCCGTTACTGTGAAGAGAAGATAGAGGAGAAACATGTCAGTTAAACTTGTTTTTCTTTTTTTTCTTTTTTTTTCTTTTTAAGCTTTAATTAAAACAAAGGTTTGATGATCTAATGCAAAATGGAAGTACACTGTAGAGATACTATACTAACAGCTTTGTGCACTTTACAACAAATTAATATTTTGTAATTACAGCTTTGCCAACTTTAAAATACCAACATCTCATTTAATATTGCTTTTAATCTTCTTTGCTTTTTAGGTTTATGATCAAATAGGTCAATGAAAAGTTCTACTTTTTATGACAGCAGAAATGAAATTGATAAAAGCAACATATTTTTGCACTGATCCCTATGTGATAGGAGTCAGATCACTTTGCATTTTTCTTTTATTGAAATTACAAGCTATTCATCCGTTTAGATATAATTACCTATCATACCAAATGTTAATTAGCATCACTTTGCTAATAAACCCAATATAGACTCATATCTTGAGATGCCCAGCCCATGCTGGGCATCTTCAGATGTGGTCGTCTCTGAAGGGCTATTAAGATGTACAATAGCCAAGAAAGTGAGCAATGATTAACAGCTACCATTTTCAGGAACAACTCAAATATTAACCCTTCTGCAACAAGCATGTTTCACAAGGTGGGATCACTTTCCTATTCCTTTAGTTTCCCCCCCACATTTTCCTGGAACCACAGATCCTTCCTTACCTTTCTCCCCTACGAATGGTAGTGACCATGTGAAGACGTCCATGAAGTTCGGGAGCCAATAAGGATGAGGCGAACAGTTGAATTGTCGAATGTTCATCACATTGTTCTCGTATTTCAACACGGCAGCCTAGAATCCAGGGAAAGATTTAATGGCTTTTTCTCAGTATGGTGATTCTTGTAAAATTATAAATATAACATATCTATTGCTGGTTATTTACCAATGGCAAATATAGTCATCTAATGATTCACTATCCTCTTCTCTCAACAATAGCTAACAAACCTATTAACTCCAGTATTTATCAAACATTTAACTAGACATTCCTGAGAGAACACTACTGTAAAAAATTCCATCTCCTGAAACACTAATCCCATATTCTCCATGACAATACACGACGAACGGCAGTACTCACCTTGTTATTGTACACATCCAGGTAGTTAGGAGCTGAGAATATTGTGATAAGGGATGGAAAACCAGTTGTTTGGCTCTTGCGATACATACGATACCTGAAATATAGGGCGAGTATCACGAGACAATTCTGATCATTTACTTTTGAAAAACCTTTTGTTCTGAGGAAATAAAATAATAATAATACCATGACATCTATTTTCTCTCTTTAAGCATACAAACACCTGCAAAACTAAGAAAATTATATGATAAATGGATATTTGAAGTCTATATCGTAAATTATAACTGATCATTGCATTTACACCAGTGAATGAGAAGGGAGCAAAAGCAAAAGGAATCTCGATGTCATACATCCTTTTGCATGGCAACCTCCCTCAGAGGCGCTGTGTCGGTGCCTTCTTCTGAAGAACATTAGGTTTCAGCATGAAAAGAGACCATTTCCAAGAGGAAACCCTTCCTAACCTTGGACTGCTGGCAGAATTCAAACCTGCTCACTTGGAGACTATCTTGGTCCCTAGCTGCTTGCACAAACGCTAAACCAAAAGTCATTAAACACAGTGTCAGTGTCATTTAGACATATCTAAACAAGTCACATTACGCTATACTAACCCTGCATCTTGAGCTTCATGGGCTCTGATTATGGAAAGAAGATTGTTATGTTGTAGGAAGTCACAGCAAGCTGCATAGCTGTAAAAAATAAAACAAAAAATTAGAACAGTCAAAATGTGTAATGTATATGTTCAATATGCATCAAAATGTTTCACTGAACAAGGATAATCTTTCTACTTGTTCCACTTATATAGGTAAAATCTTACATGAACAATTAAACCCAATCATCTGCATACCTCTTCTTTCTCTCTATATCTATTATTTATTTATTATTTATCTATGTATTTAACAAGTTAACAAACAGCAAGTAGTTCTGCCGCCATTACCTGTAGAAGTAAGAACAACCTCGTACTGAATTGTGAGAAAAGTGTTCAGCATTCTTTTCATTGCCGAAATCCTCCAGGGGGTCTGACCATAGCAAGTCACACATAGGTCCAAATGCAGGGGGTTCCTTGAACCGGTCCAGCTGCAAAGACAAGACGTTGCACAGTAAATAAAGAGATATAAAATTAACCCAATTGCATGTGTGATAATCATCATCTATGAAAAAAAAAAAAATCTTGCTGAATGATCTTTATTGGCCTAAACAAGACCTTTATCAATCAAGCACTAGACCAAAATGAACAACTCCCCCAGTACTCAAGAAATAGCAAAAAAAATGCTAATTGTCAACAAAAAGACGACGACGACAGAAAAATTAGACAGACGAAAATACATAAAAAGGCGAGGGGACACAAAATCAACTAAAAGACTAAGGAAATCTTTCATGAAGCTGCAGTACTCTCAAAGACCGAGAGAAGATGCGAGAAGAAGTTAGATTCAGGGATTTGAGCGGAATGAGAATGGGATTAGAAATGTCGCCTGAGTTCGAACCTGCCGCTGGTGCACCGACCAGAGACTTCTTATGATGGAAGATATCAGTGGGAATGGAAACAATTCTCAACTGTATAACATTTCAATATTACTTCATGACACAAAATGGACCGAACCAAAAATAATGTTTGCACTTACAAATCTTCTTTTATGAATTACAAGCTTCCAGATTTTTTCAATAATATATTATTAGTTTATATTGAAATATCCAACTCGGTACTATGATGTATGTATTACTTTCATTGCCGATATATAATAAAACGTGTCTACTGTATATGCGTATACACGTACGTACGTGTATACATATGTACGTACATATGTGCGTAGGTGCATTGTTGTGTATGTACATGTGTGCATATGTACGTGCGTATGTGCATATGTTTATTTGTATGTGCATATATAGGTATGTATAAATTCATGTAAGTGCATATGAAAGTATGTATATGCACACAAATCGCAGCCAAACAGCCCCTCCAAACAACAGCCGTCTCGCCAGTCCCCTCACTGAGGCGGTGAAAGGGGGGCGCACTCTCCCTCGGGCCAGGTGTGCCTCTCCCCCTTTTCTTTCCTGCCCTTTCATTCTCCTCTCTTCTCCGTTCGTTCCCCTCTCTTGTCTATCCTTGCTATCTAACCATCGTTCCCTTCAATCCTTCCATCCAGCCCTTTCTTATTTCCCTGATCCTCTTCCATCCCTCGCTCCCCTCTTTCCCCCCCACCTCCTTTACCCTTACGTCTCTCCCCAGTCCCCCTATCCCCTTCCCCCTTCCCCCTTCGTCATTCCTATCCATCTCCGTCCCCCATCCATCCATCCTTCTATCTCCCTTCCCTCATTCGTCCCCTCAACCTCCTTTCCCTTTCGTCTCTCCTTCGCTCCTTCCCTACTTCACCCACCCCCTTCTAACCTCTCACCTTCCCTTCACCCTTCACCTTTCCCCCTTACGTGTTTCCTTCCATCCCACTCCTCTCTCTCCCCCCTCCTCCATTTCTCCTTCGTCTCCCCTTCCCCCCACTTCTCCCGACCCCGTGAGCGCTGCCCAGACGGGATTAATGAACCAAGAGGGAACCGCACTCGCCTGTCGCTTCACCTCGATTCTCCCTTCGCGACCCAAGGAAGCAAAGAGGAGAGAAGGGAGGGTAAGTAGAAGGGAAGGAAGGGAGGGGAGGAAAGAGAGGGAAGGGAAGGGAAGGGAGGGATATAGAGAGATAGGGAGGGGAGGGAAGGAGGGAGGGAGGGAAGAGAAGGAGGGAGGGAGGGAAGAGAAGGAAGGAGGGAGGGAAGAGAAGGAAGGAGGGAGGGAAGAGAAGGAAGGAGGGAGGGAGGGAGAGAGAGAGAGGAGAGAGGGGGGTAGGGAAGGAAGGAAAAATGGATGGGAAGAGAGGGGAAGGAAAGGAATGAAGGTAGGAAGGGTGTTAGAAAGAAGGAAGAAAGGGAACTAGGGAGGATGAGAGGGAGGAGGGGAGAGGAAATAGAAGGAAGGGACATTGAGATGAAAAGGAGAGGGAGTGAGGGGAGGAAAGATGGAGGAAAGAGGGAGGAATGGAAAGAGTGAGGGGAGTGAATACGATACGAAGGAAGAAGGAAAAGAGGGGAGAGAAAATAGAGAAAGCGCCAATACGCTACATCTCCCGTACACCCAGGAGATGCGGGCGTGTACCCTGCCGCCCTCATGATCCGCTCTCCAACGGCAGTTCTGGGGGCTGTGGGCAGGGAGGAGGTGGGGGAGGAGGAGGAGAAGGAGGAGAAGTGTTTCGCTACCCCATGCCCCTCTCCCCTCCCCCCCCCCCCACCATCATGCTTTACACTCGACCTTAACCTTGTGTATTTATCTATTTCATCATCCAACGCTGCCGTTGCCCTAAATTTGCATTCATTCTCCCTCTCACTGCCTGCCTGTCTGCCCCATACCCCCCCCCCTCTCTCTCTCCCCCCCTCTCTCTCTCAAAAAAAAAAAAAAATAAATAAATAAATAAATAAATAAATAAAAATAAATAAAAGAAAATAAAGAACTCCCTCGTATCTACTTTCTCCTAGCCGTTGGCTAAGATAGTAAACAAAAAATGTTGTGGGCCTCAATTTTCCATATTCACTTCCATTGAAGTAAAAAATAAATTGACTGATAAACGTCTAAATAAGAAGTTCCGTTTCCACGGAAAATGAATCTTAATAAACCGCGAAAAAATGAATCGCATCGTTAAATCAAAATGAAGAAAGGAAAACGTTTAAGATAGATTGAAAACGAAATAATCCTACGTCACCATAGAGTCATATTTACTAAAAAAAAAAAAAAATAATAATAATCGAGACCGAAAAAGGCTTCTTCTAAAATTCTATTCTGTTCCGTATCCGACTATTCCGCATTTCACCATGAACGTCCATTTCGCGCTCTCGTCAAGCTGCATTTCTTCATGATTCCTTCAACAACTTCTAAAAAAAAAAAAAGGTTGTAACTTTTGTTCCGTGTGCGAACCTGCTTGTGTCATCATTTATTAGCCTAAAATAGCCATCCTAATACCATACTACGCTATTCTTGCACTCGTTAATTTATAAACACACACACACACACACACACACACACACACACACACACACACACACACACACACACACACACACACACACACACACACACACACACACACACACACACACACACACACACACACACACACACACACACACAAATACCAAACATCCCACTATCCAAGAGATAAAGTAACACCCGCGTTATTACACGCAATTCAGCCTTCATCAGTCGCACCGTGCCCATCTATCTATCAGAAGCTATACGTGGGAAACTGAAGCCCTCATCGCGAGCAATGGGGGAGGGGGGAGGGGAGGGGGGGGTCATCTAGTTGAGGCTTCGACAATGAAATAAATCTCGTATGGATAGGCCTTGGGTATGTGTTTGAGTGGGAGGGGGGGAAGGGGGGGAGACCGAAAGATGGGAGAGGGGAAAGGGGGGGGAGGGTGGAGACCGAAAGATGGGAGAGGGGAAAGGGGGGGAGGGGTGATGATGATGAGGGGACGGGGTGGGATCAGGGCAGAGAGGAACGGATGGGGAAGGACAACGAAGGAAGAGAGGGAGGGAGGGAGACGAAAGGAGATACATCGGTCGATAGAGAGAAAGAGAATGAGAAAGAGAAGAGAGAAAGATGAGGGATGGGGGGAGAAAGATGAGCGATGGGAGAGAAAGGGAAAGAGAAAGGAAAACGAAAGGCGGAGAGGGGGAGGGAGATGAAGACGAAAGGAGGGGGAGGAAGAGGGAGATGGAGACGAAAGAGATATCGATATAGGGATAAACAGAAAAAGAAAGGGAAGGAGAAAGAGTTAGCCAGACCAAGTGATCGGATTCGAGTAATACGTGATGTAATAACAGCGTTCAAAGATGGCCCCGATGATGGCCAGGGGAGGGGAGGGGAGGGGAGGAGGAGAGAGGGGCAAGGGGAGGGGAGGGGAGGGGAGGGGAGGAGGAGAGAGGGGTTAAGGGGAGGGGAGGAGGAGAAAGGGGTTAAGGGGAGGGGAGGGGAGGAGGAGAAAGGGGTTAAGGGGAGGGGAGGGGAGGAGGAGAGAGGGGGGGAGGGGAGGGGAGGAGGAGAGAGGGGTTAAGGGGAGGGGAGGAGGAGAGAGGGGTTAAGGGGAGGGGAGGAGGAGAGAGGGGGTAAGGGGAGGGGAGGAGGAGAGAGAGAGAAGGGTAAGGAAAGGAGGAGAGAGGGGTAAGGAAAGGAGGAGAGAAGGGTAAGGAAAGGAAAGGGAGAAGGGTAAGGAAAGGAGGGAGAGGAGGGAGGTAAAATGAGGAAAGGACAGGAAGGGAGTAGAGAGAAAGAGTTGACATGACGCCGCGGCGGAGGGGGAAGGGAGTGGGTGAGGGGCGGAGGGGGGGGGGGAAATGTACCCTGCGTGGAGGAGAAGAAAGGTTGGGGTGGGTGGGAGGTGGAGCGGGAGGTGGTGGGGGGGAGGGGGGGCAGATGATTAGTGTCGGTCATTCATTCATTCCTTCATGTTCCCCGGCCACCATTCATGACCCGCCTCAAGTACACGTCTTCCCCTCTGTTTCCTTTCCCTTTTCTTGTATTTCCTCCCCCCCCCCTCTCTCTCTCTCTCTCTCTCTCTCTCTCTCTCTCTCTCTCTCTCTCTCTCTCTCTCTCTCTCTCTCTCTCTCTCTCTCTCTCTCTCTCTCTCCTTTCCCTTCCCTTCACGCAGAGTGAAAGCAAAGATGGTGTTGCAGGAACTACATCTTTTCCAGATAAAAGGAGGGAAGGGAAGAAACAGGAGGAGAGGAGGAGATGAGGAAGAGGTGGATGAAGAGAAGAAGAGAAGTGGAATAAGAGGAAGGAGAAGGAGGAGGAGATATGGAGATGAGGATGAGGATGAGGAAGAGGAAGAGGAAGAGGGAGGAGGAGAAGAGAAAGAGGAAGAAGAAGAGGGAGGAGGAGGAGAGGAAGAAGAAGAAGAAGAGGGAGGAGGAGGAGGAGGAGAAGAGGAAGAGGAGAGGGAGAGAAAGAGGAAGAGGGAGGAATAGGAGAGAAAGAGGAAGAGGAAGGAGTAGGAGAGAAAGAGGAAGAGGAAGAGAGGAAGGGGGAGGAGGAGGAAAAGAAGGATGAGAAAGAGAGGATAAGGAGAGGAGGGAAGGGAAGAGAAAGAGAAGGATGAGAAGGCGAGAAGGAACATGAGGAACAGGAAGAGAGAGAGAAAAAAATAAAGGGTAGAAATAACAGGGGAGAGGAAAAGTAACATGGGGGAAGGGGGAAGGAGAGGGGGGGACAAGCAGGGGTAGGAGGAGGAGGAGGAGGAGGAGGAGAAGGTCGAGGACTAGCGTAGGATGGGGAGCTACCGTCGGCGGGCTGCTGTCGGATTGATCCCGCTCGTTGCCTAGGTAACCCAGTCATGGACCGCGCCGCCGCTCCTCCCCCTCCCCCCTCTCCTCCTCCCGTCGCCCTTCCTCCCTCCGCCCGTGCCCACTCCGCGTACGCCACCAGTTGCCGCAGTGCTGCTGCTGCTGCTGCCGCCTCCCCTCTCCCTCCTGCTGCTGCTGCTGCTGCTATTGCCTCGCCTGCTTCTGCCTCGCCTGCTCATGATGGCCGGAGGCTCCCCGTGCCCTCACGCCCTCCGACTCTCGCGCCCTTCCGTTCCTCCTCTGTCCGTCCGTCCGTCCGGATGGTCGTTCCTTCCCCCTTCCCCTTCCCCATCCCCCCCCCATCCGGCCCTCTCGGTCTCCTTTTCCCTCGCCCCCCACCCTTCTTTCCTCCTCCTCCTCCTCCTCCTCCTCCTCCTCCTCCTCCTCCTCCTCCTCCTCCTCCTCCTCCTCCTCCTCCTCCTCCTGTTTCCCTACCGCGCCTTGCCTTGCTCTCCCTACCTGCTAACCTACTGACCTGCTGCCACATTCCCCTCGATCACTCTTCGCTTGATGCTTCCTCCCCTCTCTCCCCGCTTCCGCTAATTCACGCCCTTCACTACCTGCTTAAAGACGCTCGATGCTCTCCCCTCCTTTTCTCGACCTGCTCTCCCCTTTCCTGGATTTTCATACCCGATTTTTCTCTGTGCCTTCTGCTTGCAAAAGCCGGCGCCTTATCTCTGCTTTCCGCTTTCAAACACATGTGCCTCTTGCCTGCTTTCTGCTTTTAAATGCCAGCTCCTCGTCGCTGCTTTATGCTGTCAAACACCTGTGCATCTCGTCTCTCTTCTTCCTTACACTTGTCCTAGCTACCTGCTTGCCTCTTCCCCTCTCACACCTGTTCCATCTGGCCATCTTACATCTGTCCTCTCACCTGCTTTTTGCTTCGTTAAACCTCTTCTCCTTACCTTTCTTTTCTCCTCCATACACTGATTTTCCTACCTGCTTTCTGCTTCCTTTCACCTGTTCCTCCTACCTGCTTTCTGCTTTGTTACACCTGCCCTCCTACCTGCTTTGCCCCTACGATATTCAACCTGCTCAAGAGATTCCACCCCCTTTTCCCTCTTTCCCTAACCTGCTACCTGCTTGTCTTCCTGCTACCTGTTATCTTCTACATGCTCCCACCACGCTGAGAATCTACACCTGTGGCTACCTGCTTCAGCGTTAGTAGCGCGCTTCTTCCATCGCTACCTGCTAGTCTCAGTCTGCTACTCCCTGCTGTCACTGTGGGACACCTGTTCCCTTGCCCTTCCTCTCGCTCGTGGTGTGAGCGAGTGAGTGAGTGAGCGAGTGAGTGAGTGAGTGTGTGTGTGTGTGTGCGTGAGTGCGCATGTGCGCGCATTTTCAATCCAGATTATACTGCAACAATATCAGGAAAAAAAATATTGAAAGGAAGGATAAGGTAAGAGAAACTTAAGAAAAAAAACCTTTTCACGCAAATCGCCACAAAACGTCCTTACAACCGCACAACAATTTAATTAAAAATACATAAATAAAGTAGCTTCTAAGGGAAATAAAAAAGACCCAAAAAATAAAAACGGAAAGATAAATATGGACCATCCACCTCCCACATCCTATTAACCAAGCAATTTCTCATGGGTGAAGGGATTGTATGGGATGAGGGGAAGGGAGGGTAGGGGGAACCGACTGGTTGGTGGGGAGGGGGAGGGGGAGGGGCGCAGAGGGTGATGATGTCGGCGAGAGGAGGAGGAGGAGGAGGAGGAGGTGGTGAAGGAGGAAGAGGAGGAGGAAGATGGGAAATGTGAGGAGGAACAAGAGGAAGTGGAGGAAGAGGAAAGGGGGGTGTAAACCATACTATTGGAAAGGAGGGGAAAAAAACAATCAAAGACGGAAAGGAAAATGGACAGTTAAATTCGCAAGGGAAGTCGGAAATGAGGATAAACCGAAGAAATTCAAAAAAATTAATAAAAAACAATCAAAATAAATTAGGGAGGGAGGGAGAGAGAGAAAAAAATGAGAGAGAGAGAGAAAGAAAAAGAGAAAGAGAGAGAAGAAGAGAAAGAGAAAGAGATAGAGATAGAGAGAGAGAGAGAGAGAGAAAGAGAAAGAGAAAGAGAAAGAAAGAAATTAAAAGAAATTGAAGGATAAAGAAAAAACAGCGACGACCAAGGATAAACATCTACTAGGACTACTATAAAGAAAAAAAAAAAATCTTTAATAGCCCCAAATCCGCACCTCGCAGCCATGCCCGCGTCACCACTCATCAATCAACCTAAAACATGCATAATACATTATAGACTCCACGCTGCATCCCCTCACCGACCCTCGTTCGATACGACTCGTGGCGACCGCTACTACGACTATTACTATTACTACTAATACTACTATTAACACAACGACTAATAGTATTACAACAACAACCCCTACTACCCCGACAACTACTAACAACAACAAACAACAACAAACAACCTCCTCCAACACCCCAACTCAACCTACCCACCCACCCGACCCCACCCGCCCCCACCCACCCACCCGCCCCAAAGAAAACGCCCTCTCCCGGACTCCGGACTCCCGTTTCCTTACCTTCCTGATGTCGTCGAGCGTGTGGATCTCCGGCGAGAGGCCTCCATGGACACACAGGAACTGGTGGTTCATGAGGGCGGCGAGAGGCAGGCAGTCGAAGGCCTCCATGCACGCGTCGTATACACGCTCACTGTATTTGATCTTGCCTGGAAGAGAGGAAGAAGGGAAGGGGAGTGGAAGGGAAGGGGAGTGGAAGGGAAGGGGAGTGGAAGGGAAGGGAGAGGTGGTGGTGGAATGGAATGGAATGGAATGGAAGGGGAGTGGAAGGGGTGGTGGTGGAGTGGAAGGGGTGGTGGTGGAGTGGAAGGGGTGGTGGTGGAAGGGAAGGGAAAGGTGGTGGTGGAAGGGAAGGGAAGGGAAGGGAAGGGAAGGAGAGTGGAGTGGGAGGGGTGGTGGTGGAGTGGAAGGGGAGAGGTGGTGGTGGAGTGGAAGGGGAGAGGTGGTGGTGGAAGGGAAGGGAAGGGAGAGGTGGTGGAATGGAAGGGAAAGGTGGTGGTGGAAGGGAAGGGAAGGGAAGGGAAGGAGAGTGGAGTGGGAGGGGTGGTGGTGGAGTGGAAGGGGAGAGGTGTTGGTGGAAGGGAAGGGACAGGTGGTGATGGAAGGGAAGGGGAGTAGGATAGGGCGGAGGGTAGGTAGTTGGAAGAGTAGGGTAGGGGGTTGGAAGGGAAGGGTGAAAGATATATCAATTAATATATGTATATACTAAGGCAAGATAGCAAACGTAGAAGAGATATGAATGAAAACGAAAACCTTCTCGAAGCAAGAAATGTCCCGGATGCATTCCGACGTTCCTACTTCATTTCTTGCTACGTTTAATCATCATCTTTCATTCATACTTTTTCTACATTTGTCACACTGATAAGTCTCAGTGAGATATTAATATCCTAATAATGATAACGCCATCAAAAATATCAGTAGTAAAATAACATATTAACAATAATAATATCAATAAAAATCTACTACTACCACCATTACTGATAACTTCATTAATAATTATAATAATAAAGGTCACTCAATGAGTCATTCGGTAAAACTACAAACCTGACTTAAGAATTCACTAAACACAAAACAAAGCTGAACTAACAATCTTTAAAATTTACATTAACCTCATACGAAAACTACGTGACCAACAATTTAAAAAAAATTAAATATATATACATCACACATATTCCAATATCATCACAGGTGAACTCATCTCAAAGATAAAGCAACAACAAATACAAACTCCAATAGTACTTACATTCTTGCTTAAATGTGAAGTATTCAGTTAAATGCCTACATTCGTGGTTTCCTCTTAATAGAAATAAAGTATTGGGATAGCATATCTTAAGCGCCCAGAGATATAGAACACACTGAAAAAGAGAGAGAGAAATGCACATTAATAAACGCCACTGCAAAGTGGA
>NW_028234419.1:24099442-24121942 GCF_977035675.1 Penaeus japonicus
AGACGTCGCGTCGATCCGGATACCGATAACACGTGTCAACTTCATCGGAGTTATGCGCTCATTATACCCGAGTCATTGCGCTGATTAATTCTTATTTCCTTCGATGTGCTACAAGGAGAAAAAGGAGGAGGAGGAGGAGGAGTGAGGAGGAGGAGGGAAGAGGAGTGAAGAGGAGGAGGAGGAGGAGGAAGAGGAGGAGGAGGAGGAGGAAGAGGAGTGAGGAGGAGGAGGAAGAAGAGTGAGGAGGAGGAGGAAGAGGAGTGAGGAGGAGGGAAGAGGAGTGAGGAGGAGGGAAGAGGAGTGAGGAGGAGGGAAGAGGAGGAGGGAGAAGGAGGAGGAGGGAGGAGGAGGAAGAGGAGGAGGAGGAAGAGGAGTGAGGAGGAGGAGGAGGAGGAAGAGGAGTGAGGAGGAGGAGGAGGAAGAGGAGTGAGGAGTGAGGAGTGAGGAGTGAGGAGTGAGGAGGAGGAGGAGGAGGAAGAGGAGTGAGGAGGGAGGAGGAAGAGGAGAAGTAATGGAGGAGGAGAAAGACGGGGGAAAGGGGAAGAGAGGAGGGAATTAAGAGAAGAAGTGGGAAGGAAGGAGGGGAAAAAGAGGAAGAAGGGACAGCAGGAGGAGAAGAGAGGAGAGGAGAGAAGGAGGAAGAGCGAGAGAGAGGATGACATTTCAGGGAGTGGTGAGGTGGGGTGGGGAGGTTGGGGAAAGGGGAAGGGGAGAGGGTTAGAGGGGGAGGGAGCGGTCGGGACAATTGGAATAAGTGTGTTTTAATTAAACCCCACAATTAAGAGTGCAATATTCACTTATTCATCATGGTAATTAAGTTGTTTCGCAGATGTATTTGAATAGACGAAACGCGCCATTACAAGGAGGATTGCAGGGGGGGAGAAGGGAGAGGGGAGAGGGGAGAGGGAGATTGAAGGGGAGGAAAAGGGGGGGTAGGGAGAGTGAAGGGGAGGAAAAGGGGGGGGGGCGAGAGGGGAGGGGTAGAAAGGAGACAGGAAAGAACAGCAAATGGATAAAAAAAAGAAAAAAAAAGTCACAGTATTGATTTAGCAATCAAAAAGCACATCACAGTCGGCTCTACCAACAATCAAACAAACAAACAAAAACATACAAACACACACACACACCATACAATACACATGCCCACACCCAAATGCAAACTCGCACATCTTTCCATCTGCAAAAGAAACCTGCAACCTTGACAATTTATCTTGCAAACTCGCTCAAGCATCTTTCAAAACACCACGCTTGCGAAGACTAAATAGTGGAATAGGGTGGGTGGAGAGGGAGGGAGAGGGAGAGGGAGAGGGGGGGGGGAGAGAGAGAGAGAGAGAGAGAGAGAGAGAGAGAGAGAGAGAGAGAGAGAGAGAGAGAGAGAGAGAGAGAGAGAGAGAGAGAGAGAGAGAGAGAGAAGAGGAGAGAGGAAAGAGAGAGAGAGGAAGAGAGAGAGAGAAAGAGAAAAGAGAGAAGAGGAGAGAGAAAGAGGGAGAGAGAAAGAGAGAGAAAGAGAGAGAGAGAAAGAGAGAGAGAGAAAGAGAGAGAGAGAGAAAGAGAGAGAGAGAAAGAGAGAGAGAGAAAGAGAGAGAGAGAAAGAGAGAGAGAGAAAGAGAGAGAGAAAGAGACGCATACATACAAAAGGGCTCCTCATAATCTCGGTTTTGGCGGCGCACTTACATACATACATACATACATACATACATACATACATACATACATACATACATACATACATACATACATACATACATACATACATACATACATACATACACACACACACACGAGAGACACTTCCGGTGGCTCTATGATGACTAGTTACCCCCCCCACCCCACCCCTCCATCCTATCCTCCCCATCCCCCTTCTCTCTTCTCTCTTTCACTCACCACCACCACCACCACCTCCCCCCTCCTCCCCCTCCTCTCCCTTACACACACTAAACCAACACTCTTGCTTATGATATCACACTTCAATGCACGGACGAGGCGAGAGGATAGAGAGGGAGGAAGAGGAGAGGTGGAAGAACAAGGAAGACGGGGGGGAATAGGGAGAGGGAGAGGGAGAGGGAGAGGGAGACGGAGAGGGAGACGGGGAGAGGGAGAGGGAGACGGGGAGAGGGAGAGGGAGACGGGGAGAGGGAGAGGGAGACGGGGAGAGAGAGAGAGAGAGAGAGAGAGAGAGAGAGAGAGAGAGAGAGAGAGAGTAGTAGTAGTAGTAGTAGTAGTAGTAGCAATAATAAAAACAATCATAATCATCACTACCAATGAGTGTTAATAATAATAATAACAACGACAATTATCATTAAAATCATATTAATAATCATCATCATCATCATTATTACCATCATTATAATAGTAATAATAGTAAAAGCAGTAACCAACCCGACCAAAGTACCCGAGGCACGGAAATGCCACCGTCACTCTCTTGTCAAGTGGCACCACTATCAACTCTCGGGTACTCTCGCCGGCTGAGATAACCGCGTGCAAGACCGACAGACCGACAGACCGATAGACCGATAGACCGACATAGGGACTCAGACTAGAAAAATGTGTAAACTAATAAACATATGAATACTAATATACTTGTATAACAAAAACAAACAAAAAAAAACACTCAAGAATAAACAAACAAATCTTTTTAACACGAATAAATATATAAATACAGATGAAAAAAAATGAACGAAAGACTAAAAAATAATAATAATATACATACATATAACAAACATACATACATACTTATCACAACCACCGAAATAACCGCCATGGAGGCGAGGGATAATTGGATAACTGGGGCTGGATAACGAATACCCGCATTGCTCTATGTGATCCGCGAGACGAACAAGAGTTGACACCATTAATTGTGGGAGAAAAATCGAGACAAAGAAAATACAATGGAAATATAAAAAGAACAAGTAGATAAAAAAAAATAAAGAATGCACTACCCCCGCAGCCCCCCCCCCCAATCACAACAAAACCTGGAACCCTATCCCCTTCCCGATCCCTTTACCCCTCCCCCTTCCCCTTCCCCTCCCCCTCCCCCTCCCTACCCATCCACGCTTACAGCCTCCCTGGCATCGACTCAACGTGACTCATCTGCAACAACAAACAAACAAAAAACAAATAAAAACACCAACAAAAACGAAGATAAGCGACATGTGTGATCTTTGACGAAGGGTGTGTGCTCGGCGCAGGTAAGGGTGTCGGCCGAGGGTGCTGGCAGACTGTCGGCTTTAATAAGCACCTGTGTATCAACCCCTTCCCCCTCCCTCCCGCCCGCCCACCCACCCGCCCTCCCTCCCTTCCATTCCCACCCCTCGACCTACCTTCCTTCCCTTCCTTCCCCTCCTTCCCTTCGTACCCCTCGACCTACCTTCCCTTCCTTCCCTTCCCAACCACCTTTTGCAACCCCCCTCTTAACTTCCCTTCTCGCTTGTCTCTCCGTCTCTCCCTCCCTCCCTCCCCCCTTCCTACCTATACTGATCTCCCTCCCCCACCCCCTCTCTCCCCCTCTCCCTCTTCCACCCCTATCACCCGCCAGTAATTCCTACTGAAAAATAATGAAATAAAAATATATATGAAAGAAATAAAATTCAAAAATAAAAATCAAATAAAGAAATTATCAAAAAGGAACCCTACCTGTTGTGTGCAATGACCTTTTCAGCTTAAAAAAAAAAAAAAACACGGAACGCGGCATTAATTCAAACTGCCAACCGACATATTTACTTTACAACGAGACTAACGGTCTACCAAGAATTAGCTTTGCATTCAAGGTGCAGATTTCTTTATAACAGTTACAAATAAAAAAAAATATATATATACGCTAAACAAAAATAAAAACAGTTTTTGGTATCTTTCATACAAATGTTCAAAAGGCCGCAAGTAAAGTAAAAACAGTAAACAACATTAATAAAAATAACTATAAAACAAAGACATCAACAAATCCCTATCGATAATCAACAATGACAAAGACCTCCACAAAACAAAAGATCAATCATAGATAATGTTATCAACAGCAGCAGCAACAAAGTTACAATTATAATCGTGATAATAATAATAATAACAACAACAATAATAATAATGATGATAATAAAAATAACAATAATAATGATAATAATAATAATAATAATAATAATAATAATAATAATAATAATAATAATAATAATAATAATAATAATAATAATAATAATAATAATAATAATAATAATAATAATAATAATAATAATAATAATAAGTCCTATTCCCGCGGCCTCTCCTCTCGCACTAGTGTCTCGTGACCCCGAGCGCCGCCCCAGGTCACAGGCGCCCTGCGAGAGACCAGAACCACAACACACACACACACCACCCTTGACCTTAATTTCTCTCCCCCTCTTCCACTCCCTCCACACTCGCCCGCCCGCCCATCTCTTCCCTCCCTCCAGTCCTCTCTACTTCCCTCATCCACTTCCTCCCTCTCTTCTTCCATCCTTCCCCCCTTCCCTTTCTGTTCTGTCGACTTCCCTCTATCCTACCTCACTCTCATCCTCCCTCGTCCTCTCAGCCTCCCCCCCCCCCTACACCCATACATACACGTCTCAAAATCCAGTTTCCTTTGTCATCATTTTTAGATTGGTGAATGGGAATAAAAAGGGGTGGGTACAAATAAAAAAAAAAAAAAAAATGAAACATAAAAATAATACAAAGGGGGGGAAATCAAAAAAAAAAAAAAATAAAAAAAAAAAAAAAAAAGAAAACTAATAAAAAAATAAAAAAAACAATAAAAAAAAAAAAACAAAAAAACAAAAAAAAACAGGGGGACAAAAAAAAATTTAAAACTCAAAGAAAAAAAATAAAGGGGAAAAAAAAAAAAATAAAAAAAAAAATTAAAAAAAAAAAGAAAAAAAAGAAAAAAAAAACGAAAAAATAAATAAAAAAAAAAGAAAAGGGGGGGGATAAAAAATTAAAATAAAAAAAAGGGGGCGAAAAAAAAAAAGTGCAAAAAAACACTTACAAAAAGAAAAAAAACAAAAAACAAACCAAAAAATAAAAAAAAAAACAAAAACAAAAAAAAAAAAAGAAAAAACACGAAAAAAAAGAAAAAAAAAAAAAAAAAAAAAAAAAAAAAGACAAAAACAGGGGAAAAAAAAGAAAAAAATAAAGAAAAGAATAATAAAAAAAAAAGAAACAAAAAAAAAAACAATATCAAAAAGGGGAAAAAACAAACAAAACGGGGGGGATAAAAAAACCCACAAAAAGGAAGGGGGGGAAAAAAAAAAAAGGAAAACAAAAAAAAAAAAAAAAAAAAAAAAAGGAAAAAAAAAAATAAAGAAAGAAAAAAAAAACTTAACTAAAACGAAGAAAAGAAAAGGGGGGGATGAAAAACAAAAAAAAAAAAAAGAAAAAAAAAAAAAAAAAGGGACAGGGGGGGGATGAAAAAACGTACATTCCCCAAGGGGTAAAAAAAAAAAAAAACATAAACAAAAAAGGAAAAAGGAAAGGGAGGGATAGAAACAAAAAAAAAAAAAAACAAAATAAATAAAAAAAAGGGGGGGCGGAAAACAAAAAAAAAAAAAAAAAAAAAAGGGGGGGTAAAGAAAAAAAAAAAAAAAAAAAAGGGGGGGATTAACGGGGGGATTAATTAACAGGGGCGAAAGAAAAGGGGGGAAAAGGAAAAAAAAAAGGGGGGGTATAGGGAGGGGAATGGATTTAGGTCGAGAAGGGGGGGTATAAAAAAAAAAAAAAAAATGAGGGGATATAGATATAAAAAGGGGGGGATAGATTGGATAATCACAATCATCAAATAACAAATAAAAAAGGGGGGGGGATAAAAAAAAGTGCAAAAAAAACAAAGGGGGGGATGAGGAAAAAAAAAAAAAAAAAAAAAAAAAAAAAGAAAAAAAAAAAACTTGACGAAAGGGGGGGATAGGGGATATAAAAAAATAAAAAAAAAACAAAAATAAAAAAAGGGGGGAATAAAAAATAAAAAAAAAGGGGGGAATAAAAACAATAAAAAAAGGGGGGGAAAAAAGGGAGGAAAAAAATAAAAAAAAAAAAAAAAAGGGGGGGTTAAACAAAAAAAAAAAAAAAAAAACGTTAAAAAAAGGCGCCCCCATACCATAAATAGAAACAAAAACAAATCAAAAGAGGGGGGGATTAAAAAATAAAGGGGGGGCTATATAAGGGAGGGAAGAAAAGGGGGGATGGAAATATGAAAAAGTAGAAAAAATAGGGGGGATATAAGGGAGGGTAGGGAAGAGGAGGGAAGAGGGGGGGAAGAGAAGGGAAGAGGGGGTGGAAGGAAAGGTGGAAAGGGGGAGGAAGATGGGATTACAGGTGGGGTGTGAGGGGGAAGGGGCGATGGTGGAGGAAGGAAGAGTAGAAAACGACGAAAGAGGAGGGGGGAGGGGGAGGAGGGAGAGGGAGGAGGGAGGAGAGAGAGGAAGAGGGGGGGGGGAGAGGAGGGGGGAGAGGGAGGAGGAGGGAGAGGGAGAAAGAGGGGGGGGAGATAGAGAGAAGGGGAGTGAGAGATCGGCATATTGCTAGTGTTGCCCCAGCGGTAATGCAACGCGTTTTATAGGTCGCGGTCGGGGTCACTCGTCTCAGATTGGGCAAAATTGGCAAAAACTGCTTTCGTGGTCTCGTTCTCTATAAAAAGAAATATTCGTAACATTCTTAACAACAACAAAAAACAGATAAATGCAACCATAAACCAAACAAGATAAAAACAAATACAAATAAATGCAACCATTAAACCAAACAAGATGAAATTCAAAAATTAAAATCCTAATATTCGCAACAAAACCAACATAAAACAACCGTAAACCAACACAAATCCCAACAGCAATGTGAACTGAAGCTCTTTCAATAAAAAAAAAATATATATATATAATAATACCTCTGACCTCAAACCAATATCGAAATATTAATCTTACAAAATCAAAGAACGGTAGGCTTAGATGGGAAACAAAATGTTTAACCTATAACCACAAAAAAACAAAAAAGTTTTTACGACCAAGATTATTTTGCCTGATAATGAAAAAAAGTCAACAATGACAAACTGGTAAATTGATCAAAATATCTATTTTTTGGGTTTAAATCCCCCGATATATCTTTATACATCATTTGTACACTAGAATCAGTGCACTTTTCCCTTTTTTTTTTTTTTTTTTTTTTTTTTTTAATTGTGTGTGAGGGAGAGAGAGAGGGAGAGAGAGAGGGAGAGAGAGAGGGAGAGAGAGAGGGAGACAGAGGGAGAGTATGTGTGAGAGTATGTGTGAAAATTAACGGGTGTGTTTCCGTGTGTACGTCCGTACAAGTTTATGCTTGCATGCGCGCAATTACCCTTAAAAGAGGCACGCACATGCATTCGCGAAACAAACTTTATCGCGGCATAACATGCTGTTGTTACATTATCCTCTGCACACACAACGCTCATCTATGCCTTCCGCGCACGCACCCCCCCCCCCCACCCTTTCCTCTCCCCTCCAACTGTCCCTCCTCCACCTACCCCCTACCCCAGCCCCAACTCCCTTCCTGCCCCCCCTTCTCCTCCTTCCTACTCCTCCTCCACCACCATCCAACCCCCGCACCAAATCTCTACCCATCCTTATCTACGGCCACAAGGGAAAACTCGCATCCTAAAAAAAAAAAATAAATAATAAAAAGAAAAAAAAAAGGCGCCATCTTCCTCATTCGTATCGGAAAACGGAAATATTCCCACTCGCCTTCCGGATCCGCCCCCGCCCCCGCCTCCTCCTGCCCCTCCCCAGCCTCCCCCACCCACCCACCCACCCATCCCCACACGCCCGTAAGCAAAGCAAAGCCAAGGCTCGAGAAGGGGAGGAAAGGAAAGGAAAGGAAAGGACAGGAAAGAAGAAAGTAAGTAAGGAAGGAAGAAAAGGAGTATACGGCAACACTCTTACTCTTCCCGTACTCCTACTCTTCATGCCCCCCCCCCCACACACACACACCCAATCTCCTTCCTCTCTCTCACCCTAATTCTTTTAATCATGATTATCATTGTTTTAGTGTGTTGTTCTTGTTCTTTATACACTTCTCTCTCCTGTCATTGTTTTTACCCCCCCCCCCTCTCTCTCTCTCTCTCTCTCTCTCTCTCTCTCTCTCTCTCTCTCACATATTACCCACACCTACAAGTCCTAAAGACCAAAAAACAAACAAACCAACAAACATAGGTAAATAGACAATAATAAAAATAACAAAACGCAAACAACCTCAAACAAAAACGAACAAACAACAACGCTGGCCTGCAAAGAGCAAGTAATTTCCTGTGGCCTGTGTGACCCGACAAAATTCTGAGCGGCTCCCCGGCGGTACTCAGCGCGGAGGCGAGGGCGGAGGCGAGGGCGGAGGCGGGGGCGGGGGCGGTACGTAAGGAGGGGGCCCTGGGGCAGAGGAGGGAAGGGTGTTGGGGCAGGGAAAGGAAAAGGGGAAAGGGGAAAGGGGGAAGAGGAGGGAAGGGTATGGGGACAGGGAAAGAAAAAGGGGAAGGAAGGGAAAGGGACAAGGACAGGAAAAGGGAAAGGGGAAGGGACAAGGACAGGGGGAAGGGGGAAGGAGGAGGGGAAAGAAAAAGGGAAAGAAAAAGAAAAAGGGAAAGAAAAGGGGAAAGAAAAAGGGAAAGAGAAAGGGAAAGGGAAAGAAAAAGGGAAGGGGAAAGGGGAGGAAAGACACTGAAAGGGGTTCAAAGAAGGTAGAGGAGGTGGAGTAGGAGTAGAGAGAGATGGAAGGGGGGAGGGGAGCATGAGAAGGGAGAGAAGGAAGAGTGGGGGTGGGGGAAAGAGAAGGGGTGGTGAGGGGAGAGGGGAGAGGGGGCGGGGGCGGGGGCGGGCTGAAGGTCACACTATTGATCCACAACTATACCATGCAAGCCGCTGACCCCCTTCCCCCAACTCACACCGTTTCACGCCCACTCCCATGGTACACTAGCCCCGCCCACACATACATATACACGCGCGCATACACTACTCCATATGGGAGGAAAGCGAAAGAGGGGAGGGGAGGGGAGAGAGGGGGAGATCACGTGACCCCTCCCCTCCCTCCCTCCATCTTTCCTTCCGCTAAACATATATACGGCTTTTGAACAGGAAAACAAGTAAATATGAATCAAATGAATAAAGTTCAAGAAACCAACGCCATCACCAGTGGCAGCATAATAATAATAACAATGATGATAATGATGATGATAATGATAATAAATAGCAATAATAAAAAAAAAAAAACAATTACAGTAATTATAATAATCACAACAATAAATATAATAATAATAATGATGTCGTCAACAACAACAACAACAACAACAACAAAAACAAAAACAACATTCGTTATCCTGCCCTTCTCCCATCCCTCCTCTGTCAACAGAGAAAGACGCAAGACGAAGACGACGAGGGCGAGGGCGAGGGAGAGGGAGAGGGAGAGGCACTGCAGCGCTTTTCCTTCGAATGCAGGGTACGAACGCCGCCAGGGGGAGGGGGAGGGGAGGAGGAGGAGGAGGAGGAGGAGGAAGAGTGGGAGCTGATCTGATTTGCGGACATAGCCGTCAATGGAGTAAGATACATTTATATATAACAAATAAACGAATAACAGCAACAATAATTATATCAGGGGATGGCATCACAACAAGAAACTGCTCCAATCCTATTGCAGAAATAAATAAATACAAACAAATACACCAATCACAAACAAAACAAAAAAGACAAAAAAATCTAAGAATAGCAATAAAAAAACAAAACAAGTCAACACTATCAACACTACCCTACCCCCTCCCCTCCCTCCCTCCCTCCCCCTCCCACCCCACCCCACTACTCCCCGCTAACTCCGCCGACTCAAGGTAGATGAAACTCCGGCGGGTAAACAGACCTCGAATGCCAGTGGCGCCCAGTCAAAACAAAAGGAGGGGGGGGGGGCAGGGGTTTACTTACATATTATGAAATCTTACAATGACTAAAAAAAAAAACTAAACCTGATTGTACTTTTTTTTTAATTATTTTTTTTAAAGGAGTATTTGGACGTCTGCCCCGTAATCAACAGATCTAATGCAACGAAATCAAGCCACGTCTCTTTTTTTCATAACTAATTATTGCAATCAACCGACGCCAGCTGTCCTCGCCGTACCTCAAATCATTTCTAGAATTGGGCAACAAATTCAAAGATTTCTAGCAGTTTCTACCTTTTTTTTCTTTTTCTTTTTATTCCTGCTACTGGCGAAATTTCGACTGGTCACAATTATATCTATATCTATCACACACTATATTCATATGCCTGTGTTTCTGACCCCTTCCTTTTACCTGAGATGCTCCCCCCCCCCGTCCCCCCGCCCCTTCGTTCGCAGATGTCACCGCTTAATGTACGCCCATGGTCGAACCGGCGGCACCAAGATCCTCCCCAAACTCCATGGCAGCTGAGGTACCTCTGCCCCGCCCCGCCCGCCCACGCCGCCGTCATCGTCATCGTCGCTGTTGTCGTTGGAATGGTCTCTCTTTTGGTCACTGTCATTGTTGTTCTTGTTGTCATTTTCGTCGTCGACGTCATGCTTGCCGCACCAAGCAGGCCAGCGGGCAAGCAAGCAGGCAGGCAGGCAGGCAAGCAGGCAAGCAAGCAGCCATACCCCATCCCAGCGACGGGTCCGCCGGCCGTCCATAACGATCGATAGCCGTAACGTGATTAGCGCCTGCCTCGACTCCTCTCTTGATCATCAGCGTGATTGCGTACTTAATCCAATCACTGCCAATAACCGAGTGCTCCCTCAGGTAAGTTTTCTTTTTAGTTTTTTTCTTTTGAGGGGGTGAGTGGGTTTGGCCTTTTTTCGTTTTATTTTTAGATTCTTTGGTTCATATATGTGTATTTCGCATTCTTGGATGGGATAAATTGCCTTTAATATTCATCTATACTTTTAATATCAATCATATATATATATATATGTATGTATGTATGTATGTGTGCATAATTATACATACACATACATACATTATATAAACATACATATATATACATATGTACATATAGATATATAGATAGATAGATAGATAGATTGAGAGAGAGGTGGGGTAAGGGAGAGCTTGCAATTATAATTTGTATGTTTTTTCGTGTGTTTCTATTTTAGGTCTTTTTTTTTACCGTTGATGACACGATCACCAGGAACCGGAGAATGATCAGATACGGTTTCAAGACCCCCCCCCCCCCAGGAAAAAAATTGCTTTGACTAACAACCTAAAGAGACGGATTTCAAATGAAACGTTTAAAACAAAGGTACCGTATTTCTAAAGAAAACGTTTTATAGACCTACGCAAACCTTAAAAATAAATAAATAAAAAAAAACGTTTAAGCCAGCACCCACACCGGGACAGACTTAATGGAAATGTTTCAATCCCACAGCGAAACTGGCATGGAATCGCTGGAAACGTTTTAATCCCACTATAGCCAACCACCAAAGGGAAAAAAGAAACGCAACCGCAGGGGGAGAGAGAGAGAAAAAAAAATAATGAAAAAGTGAAAAGTGAAGTGAGAAACCGGACAATGAACGTTGGAGGGGGAGGGGAGAGGGGGGAGGGGGAGTCGAAAGGGGAGGGGGGCAAAAAATGGTAACAAAGTAAATAACCGGAAACTGTAGCGAGCAGAAGAGAGGGCTTCGAGACTCAAGAAACGGGAGGGTGGGGTGGGGTGGGGTGGGGAGGGGAGGGGAGGGGAACTCTACGGGAACTAGCGAGTTCACACTATCCACACATTACTAGCTGGCACGGATATTCAGCCTCCAAACCTGCATCCAAGCCTCCCACTCTTCTCCCCCTCTCCTCCCCTTCCCCCCCCCCCTCCCTCTCTATGGCCTCTCTTCCTCCACCCTTCACCCTTCACCCCTTTTGCCCTATTCTCCTCCCCTCAAAGTTCTCTCCCCACGCCGTTGCGTCTGCAGACAAAGATTTAGAAGTCGTGGCAGAGAGAAGCGCCCCGTTTACATTTAACACGCCAGCAGATCCTCGAGAGCCAACGTTAAACAAACACAACACATCCTCAGGGTCGCATGAAAGGGGGAGGCAAAAGTGGGGAGAGGGGAGATTGGAGGAGGAGGAGGAGGAGGAGGAGGAGGAGGAGGAGGAGGAGGAGGGGGAGGAGGAGGAGAGGGAGGGGAAGGGGGAGAGGGGAGATTGAAGGAGAGGGAGGGGAAGGGGGAGAGGGAGGGGGAGGGGGAGAGGGAGGGGAAGGGGGAGAGGGAGGGGAAGGGGGAGAGGGAGGGGAAGGGGGAGAGGGAGGGGAAGGGGGAGAGGGAGGGGAAGGGGGAGAGGGAGGGGAAGGGGGAGAGGGGAAATTGAAGGAGGTGGAGGAGGAGGAGGAGGAGGAGGAGGAGGAGGAGGAGGGGAAGGGAGGGAGAGAGAGACAGATATATATATAGAGAGAGGGAGAAGGGAAGAGAGCGCAAAATCGAACATGAAAAAAGAGGAACGTCAAAAAGTTCATAATCCATTCCATACCCAAGTCTCACGCTGTCCAATGTCAAGTGCCACCGGATAGGAAGCCAGGGAGGAAGGGGGAGGGTAGGGGGAGGGTAGGAGGAGGAGAGGAGGAAAGGGAGGAAGGAAGGGTAGGAGGAGGAGAGGAGGAGAGGAGGAGGAGAGGGAGGAAGGGTAGGAGGAGAGGAGGAGAGGGAGGAAGGGTAGGAGGAGGAGAGGGAGGAGGGAGGAAGGGTAGGAGGAGGAGAGGGAGGAGGGAGGAAGGGTAGGAGGAGGAGAGGGAGGGAGGAAGGGTAGGAGGAGGAGAGGGAGGAGGGAGGAAGGGTAGGAGGAGAAGAGGGAGGGAGGAGGGTAGGAGGAGGAGAGGGAGGGGGGAAGGGTAGGAGGAGGGGAGGGGGGAAGGAAGGGTAGGGGGAGGAAGAGGAAGAGGGATTTTCCTTGGGGAGGAGAGAGAGGAAGGGGAGGGGGAGAGAAGGAGGGTAGGGGAGGAGGAGAGGAAGGAAGGGTAGGGGGGAGGAGAGAGAGGAAGGGTAGGGGGAGGAGAGAGAGGAAGGGTAGGGGGAGGAGAGGGAGGAAGGGTAGGGGGAGGAGAGGAAGGAAGGGTAGGGGGGAGGAGAGAGAGGAAGGGTAGGGGGAGGAGAGAGAGGAAGGGTAGGGGGAGGAGAGAGAGGAAGGGTAGGGGGAGGAGAGGGAGCGAGGGAGAAAGGGTAGAGGGGAAAGAGGAGAGGATGAAAAGGGAATAAGGAAAATATAGAGGGCAAGGGAAAGAGGAAAATATAGAGGGCAAGGGAAAGAGGAAAATATAGAGGGCAAGGGAAAGAGGAAAATATAGAGGGGAAGGGAAAGAGGAAATATGATTAAAGGAAGGGAAAGAGGAAAATATAGAGGGCAAGGGAAAGAGGAAAATATAGAGGGCAAGGGAAAGAGGAAAATATAGAGGGCAAGGGAAAGAGGAAAATATAGAGGGCAAGGGAAAGAGGAAAATATAGAGGGCAAGGGAAAGAGGAAAATATAGAGGGGAAGGAAAAACGGAAAAGATAGATAGAATGAGCTGAGGAGAGGGAGAGGGAGAGGGAGAGGGAGAGGGAGAGGGAGAGGGAGAGGGGGAAGGGGGGAAGGGAAGAAGGGGATACGGGGAGTGGGGAAAGGGTGATGCTTTATCCTTGGAATTCACGAAGATGGGAGAATTGCAGGGTTGAGTTATCACTACTTTGCAACGGAAAAAAAAGTTCTCGCTGCACTGAATCCTTAAAAAGTTTTGATTGAAGATCCTTTGTCCTCCTCTTCCTCCTTCCCCCTGTCACCCCCACCCCCCTTTCTATCCTGTTTTACATTTTTCTTCTTTATTCATCTCCCTCTTGCTTTTGCCCATTTCACTTCATATTCATTTTTCTAATCTTCTCCTAACATCCCCCATTATCCCCTACCCGGTTCCCGTCTCCTTGTCTCTTCTTGCCTGTCTATTCCTTCTTGCCCTACTGTCCTCTTTACTTCCTGTCCATCCTTTCCTCTTCCTATGCCGTCCTCTTCTCCCCGTTGCATATTCCTCCCGCTCTTTTTTCCCCTCCTCTCCACATACTTTCGCTCTCGCTCTCACTCCCATCCCCTTTCTATATCGTCTTCTCCCTCCCTTTCTCATCCTCTGCTTCGCTCCTCGTTTCCTAAGCACCGCCGGTCCGCGCCCCCAACCGCCGCCGGCAGCCAGAGAAGCAAGCCCTTGGCCCTGTCCAAATGTCGGCGGGTCACACTTTATGGCTCTGGCCGGAGCGGGGCCCCGTCTGCGGACCGCCGCTTTTGCTGCTGCTGCTGCCGCCGCCGCCGGGGTCTGGCTCGCTTAAGCCCGCGTTCTCAGACCCTGTTCGCCCACCCTTTCGACCTCGTTCACGCCCGCGTTCTCACACCCTGTTGGCCGTCCCTGAAAGATCGACCTATGGACGGTCCTCGCTCACTTCGTAAGCCTGACACGTTTCGACACCGCGATGAAAAAGGGCCCTTCTTTCGACGCAGCCACGTCTCTTCCCGCGGACGATAAAGATCTATGAATAATAAAGGTCACTCGAATACGACCAGCTAAAGGCATTTTTACTTCCCTACTTCTATCTAAACTTAACGTCGTCTATTAACGAGAGTAAATAGAACGGGATTCGAATCGACCACCAATAGGACGGCGCTCCAACGGTCGTGGAAATTCGAATCGACCAATGAAATGTGGCCACTTCAACGGTCGTTTTCCTTTCTTTCACATTTCCCTTTTCCACGAGCTGGCAGACCCAATTATTCTAAGGACCCAACCAACAATAGGTCCTCCTCCCCCTTTTTTCCATATTAAGGTACTCGAACCAGCAGATCTTTTAATAGATCCAATTTTCCCCCTAGAAAAAGAAAGAAAAAAAAAAACGAAAAAATACATTCAAGACAATTATGAGAAGAGAAAAATGGGGAGACTGCAACGTATAGGAAATTCAACAAAAAGATACAAAATCAAAGAATTAAATATAACCCCCAAATTACAAATATAATAAAAGAAAAACCCACCATTCTAACAAAGGTCCCGTAACGATGCATAGCCTTTCATTACCGCAGGCTGTACAATACACAACGCTGGTAGACCTATAATCCATACCGACGGGTCGATACCACTGCAAATAACTTTCTATTTATGAGCGCAACAAGTGAATGATCACCGACGGGGCTCGAAGTCACTGCCATCGATATCTCGCCGATACAAACACAGGCACAGACACAGACACACAACAAAGGAACACAGACGCCATGCAAAATACTAAAATAAATCAAATAAATACTGTTAAAAATAACATTCAAGGAAACAAAGAGTAGGGGAAGAAGTAGACTTAAAAGGAAAACAAGGCGGAGAAAGCAGACTTAAAAAGGGCAAAAGTACAGGAGAAGGAAAAATTGAAAGGAGGGAGGGAGGGAGGGAGAGGGAGAGAGGTAGAGAGAGGGAGGAAGTACTCCAGTATTCCACTCATAATGCACATAATACCACAGTACATTCGCGTCACTTATTTGCCACAGATGTAACAAATCCTACTTGCCGCCGTGAATGAAGGATACAACTCTTTCTGCCAATAAAGAACCTCCAATAAAGAACCTCCAACTAAATGAATGCACAGACGGAGGGGGAGAATCAATAAAAAAAAATAAAAATAAATAAGAATTAGTAGTAATAATATTAATAAAGAAAACTTCATGAAAGTATAAAAAAAACAGACGAGAACGCCACACCACCACAACAACGTCTTTATAGATATTCAATCATCACACGCCCCTTGTACGTGTTCCACAAAGCCATACTCCGACTTTCGACGTACTTGGAGGGGTGGTTGGGTGGGGGGGAGTTAGGGAGAGATGGGGAAAACAAAGACCTGGGAGAAAGGGAGTGAAACAAAGGGAGGGAAGGAGGAGAAGGAGAGGGAGGAGGAGGAGGAGGAGGAGGAGAGGAGGTGAGGAGGTGAGGAGGTGGAGAGAGAGAGAGAGAGAGAGAGAGAGAGAGAGAGAGAGAGAGAGAGAGAGAGAGAGAGAGAGAGAGAGAGAGAGAGAGAGAGAGAGAATACAATACAATAGACAAATCCCTCGCATCCCGTTAAATCAACCACCACCACCACCATTACTACTACTACATCCTGGTCGACTCATAAAAAAAAACATCCATACCATTCTATCCAAAAACCCATAGAAACGCATACGGTTAACCGAATGGGTTTCTAAGCCCTACACCCCACTCACCCCCTCCTACCCCAAACCCACCTAACAAGCGCAAGAGGTTAGTTGTTTGCTTTAGACACCGCGCTGACCAGTCCACCCCCTCCCCCACCCCCACCACCCTCCATGAAACAGCTCGGTTAGTTATTACAATCGCTAATTCCCCAATTAAAACTTAATCGTGGAGGCAAATCGATGTCGAAACATAATTACCTCCGGGGCGGACCGCCGCCAACCGACCCCACCTAACCTACTTCCGTGTTGCGTAAATGAGAAAGAATGGGGGGGCTAATTAAGGTCAAACCATCCGTCATTAACTATCTTGTAATATTAGGCTTGGCGCTCGACCGCTAGATTCCCATGCTTGCTTGCTTGCTTGCTTGCTCGTTCTCGCCCTCTCTAGCTCTTTCTCTCCACCTCTCTAGTTCTCTCTCCCTCTCATCCCTCCCCCCCCCCCTATCCTCTTCTCATGTGCCTGCCAGGAACACTCCCTTCACCCTCACCCTCCCACCCCCAAACACCTCCCTCCACCCCCTTATGCATGCCAAGAACACCACCTTCACCCTACCTTCCACCCTCCCCCCTCCCCCCATTCGCCGTCCCATGTGCATGCCAAGAGCATCTCCTTTCACCCCACCCCACCTCTACCCCATCCCCCACCCTTACCCCCAACCCCTCTCCGTCACCCCACGTGCTTGACAAACTACTAGCCGACTGGCCAATCCGACATCGCCAATCAGAGCGACTCAAACAGGGCGTCCCGTGTCGCAGCCGCCACCTCGAGACTCATCTCCATCAGCCTCAGGAAATGACTCCCGTGTCGTTTCACGTGTGACTCGTCGTGACTCACACGCACGTCTGACCCGACGCTGTCATGTCACGCCCGCGAGTCAAGTCGGGCGACTTCAAAAGACAAGGACTGACATAGACACACATACGACTGCATTACGGTGGTTGTTGAAGGGAAGGGAAGGGAAGGGAAGGGAAGGGAAGGGAAGGGTAGGTGGTGAGGAGGGAGAGAGGTGGTGATGAGAGGAGGAGGAGGAGGAGGAGGAGGAGGAGGAGGAGGAGGAGGAGGAGGAGGAGGAGGAAAATGTTAAGGAGGAGGAGGTGGTGGAGGTGTGGAAAGAGAAGGGAGGAGGAGGGGAGGAAGAGGAATACAGAAGAATAATTCAAGACGAGGGCGAGGGTTCAAGAGCTGTAATCACAGACAAAAGCAACACCAAAAGCAACTCCTCCATGGCCCCTTCTCTTGCAAAGCAAACGCAAGTCAACTCCTTCAACTGTGACAATCATTTCAATCGATAACCTTCCCTTCCGCCCATCCCCTCTTAAATATATTTGTTTATAAACCACAAATCAAAACATGGAGGAGGGGGAGGGGGAAGGGGGGAGACAGGTGGGCAATTTTTCGACCGACCAGGCATCAACAACAACAACAACAACCCTATCTTTACTCCCTCATCAATCGCTAACTCGCTCACAATCACCATCATTACGTCTAATGCCTGCGTGCTTGTGTACGGTCACGAGGGGAGGGGACACAAAAGCAAAATAGACGTTATTTAACCACTAGGAATACTGGCACTGCTACTACTATTACTACCACCACTAAAAATAGTGGTAACTACTACTACCACCACTACCACCATCAACCCCTCCCCCCCTACAGAAAATCATAAAGCATTTGCAACACAATTCCCGCCTGTTCTTATGCTTATTCCATCCTTATTTTCTCGTTTGCTCATTTATCCATTTTATCCTTTCCTCCTCTTGGTATTTTGTTATGCTTCGATTATATCTATCCAAACTCCGGTTACGTTCTTGCTTCTAAACTATTCGCCAAAGTATGCGGCAGCAGCGTCAGCAGCGGCAGCGACATGCGTACGTAATGGCAACACTGCGTATCTTTATAGCAAACGAACACTAAAAATCCAATACTACAAGTCACACACCTCCATTCACAACTTTCCAAGCATTCGGACACGCGCTTTGAAGGCCAAAAAAACAAACATGCGATTTGAACTTTATCAACACAGGATATACCGGTTCTTTCTTTCTCGTTTTCTCTAAAACACACTCACGATCTCTAGCTCGTCCTTTGTCTACCAATATTATATATATATATATATACATAAACATACATATATCCATATACATAAGCACACAAACACAATATATATATATATATATATATATATATATATATATATATATATATATATATATATATATATATTACACACATATACATATACATATACACATACACAAACATGTAAATACATACACACATACATATAAATCCACATACATGGTAGTGTTTATCAATTCTGTTTTGTACGTTAGCGTTTGTGTTTTGATTCATATATATATATATATATATATATATATATATATATATATATATATATATATATACATATACACACACATACATAATATCAATATACATATACATGTGTGTGTGTGTGTGTGTGTGTGTGTGTGTGACAGCCTTTTTCTATGTAATACAGGATGCTCATTATCTCTGCTGACATGAATTCCAAAGGCCTACAGTTATCTTGCTGGGATCACTGATGTCTGCGCCTACGTCTGAGAGAGAGAGAGAGAGAGAGAGAGAGAGAGAGAGAGAGAGAGAGAGAGAGAGAGAGAGAGAGAGAGAGAGAGAGAGAGAGAGAGAGAGAGAGAGAGAGAGAGAGAGAGAGAGAGAGAGAGAAAACTCCACCACGCCCAGACTCCATGCTGATATCACCCCCCGGCTGACCGAACTTTTGAGTCGCATTTTTCTTCTTTTTGTCATCCATCCGGTTGTATGGTTTTAAATGTTGTTGTTGTTGTTGTTTGCGGCGACTCCGTTCTTTGGCAATCAAACACGACGAAGTTCACAAGGACTTCAACACAAGTTTTTGACATAGCTGACACTTCTATCACTCGCCCTTGCTGACTATCAAGAAACACTATCTGAATTCTCTTCCTGACATCGGCAGGTCACATCTAATCATAGCTTATACCGTTGGGATTTTGTAAAATGATACATAAATACATAGGCACATGCATGCATATGTGCATACAATACACACACACATACATATTCATTCATATGTAAAATACACTGATAAACATCAAAACAATTCTAACAACTCGTAAACGGTTACGAAAGCCAACGTCAAATGTGAACAAAATAATCGAGTAAAACAATCAGTTAAAACTTTCAGAGAAAAAAAAAAAAAAAAACAGAACACGAAGCCAGCTGACAATCCGGCCACACAAAGAAGTTTTGCATCTGAATAAAGAGGGACATTCGTATGCGACAGACACGCTTCATTCCCATTAATGAAACGGCTCAATGATGGCGGTGGCAGTACATTACAAGGAAGGGAGAGAGAGAGAGGAGAGAGAGAGAAGAGAGAGAAGAGAGAGAAGAGAGAGAAGAGAGAGAAGAGAGAGAAGAGAGAGAGAGAGAGAGAGAGAGAGAGAGAGAGAGAGAGAGAGAGAGAGAGAGAGAGAGAGAGAGAGAAGAAGAAAGGAGAGAAAGGAGAGAGAGAGAGATAGAGAGAGATGGGAGTGGGGGAATCCCTCCTTAAATGAAGCACAGATACAAAGAGAGGGTCGTCAATGCATCTTCAAAGAATCTTCAAAGATCTATGTAGGTCGCAAGTATCGAATAATCCCCCCCCCCCTTCTACTCCCTCTATCCCTCCTATCCCACATCCCTCCACCCCTTCGGCCTTTGACCGTCTAACCCCCCTTCCCCTTCCCTGATTCCCCTCCTTATCTCCTTCGCCTGCTTGAAACACTTCTAATGACATCCTGTGTTTCATTACTTGATGGGAGAGCCAACAAATCCATTGCCCCCCCGCTACAAAAAGTTCCTTTTCGCCTCTCCCCCTCCCCTTCCATTTCCCCTTTTCGTTCCCCCTCCCCCTCCACTACCCCTTTTTCTCCCCCCTCCCCCCCACTTCCCCTTTCCCTTTCCCGTCCCCCTCCATTTCTCCTTTCCCTTTCCCGTCCCCCTCCATTTCTCCTTTCCCTTTTCCTTCCCCCTCCCCCTCCATTTCCCCTTTCCTTACCCCCTCCCTCTCCCCTCCAACCCAAAGAGGATCTGATCCGGCAAAGCGAAATCAAATCTCCGCGAAGAAAAGCTACGTCACTTTTAATTTTCTTTAAAAATACTTTAAAACACGAACAAACAGATTTAATGAAAAAAAACGTTAAAAAACGTTAAAAACCGTTAACCACAAACAAACGAGACAGCAACTGAAGACAATTCGAAGACTTTCCGCCAAACCTTCGCCAATGCGGGGGTTATTAACAGGGGGGGAAGAGTGTTAAGGGGGGGGGAGGGGGGAGCTGAGAAGGGCGTAGGGGCAGGGGAGTTGAGAAGGTCAGGAAGAGGGAGGGAGGGGGGGTAGAACCAGAGATATTTGGGAGGGTAAGAGAGAGAGAGAGAGAGATGGAGGGAGGGTGAGAAAGAAGAGAGAAGAGGGGAGGGGAGGGATGGAGGGACGGAAAGAGAGAAAGTGTGGGAGAGGAGGCGGGGGTGGAAAAAAGAGCAGCCGCCGTGCCGGTGGAGGACCCCCCCCCCTGCTCAACCCTCCTCTCACCCCCACACCCACTGCCTCCTCCGCCCACCCCTTCCCACACCAATACCATGATCCTAGCGTCAGCAAATGCAGAAAGACACCCAAGGATCTGCCAGACAAACACACTATTCCTTCGAGATCACGTGATAATGACCAGGGTGACTAAAGATTATGACGGTGGTAATGACAATTAAATCAGTAGGAATGGTGTAACGCTAAGGTGAAAGAGGAAAAAAGGACGAAGAGGGGGGGAGAGGGTAGACAGAGAGAAAGCCAACTAATAGAAGGGAAAAATGTGAGGTAGAGGGAAGATAGGGTGGGATGGAGAGGAAAGAAGAGAAGGGTTGAGAAAGAGGAGAGGAGAGAGCGTCGACCAGGGCGGGATACTGCAGCAGCGAGAGCACAGCAATCCTGCACGGGAGGCAGGCGCCGCCGCCGCTGCCGGTGCCCGGACCCTGCTTGGCCCGCGGCAGACGGGTGTGCGCGGGAGGGAGGAGGGGAACAAGGGGTAGGGGGAAGCGCCCCTCCTCAACAGCTTTCCCCACCGAAGGCACTATCAACCACGGCGATATCTCCCCCAGCCCCTCTTTCGCCACCTCCTACCCCCCCCCCATCCACCCCCACCGGCCACTCCACCTTCCATGCCACCACACGCCGGCGAGATTCGGAGGCTGTGGCTAGTCGCCCGCCCTCCTTCCCTAAGCTTTCGTGGCACCTTGAAAAGAGGAAGGCAGCATCTCCTCAAATTCAAATAAGCAACGGTTCACCGCATAACAGTATTTCCACAAGTAGTTATACCTTAACCAAAATAGAAGAAAACATATCAAGCAACAACACATAGGCCTACACAAACACACACAGGTCAACACACGTCAAAACATCAATATAAAAACCTCTCATACCACCCTCTCCAATTTCATCGTAATAGGAATAGAGGCGCATTTCAGGATTCGTTATGAACACAGTGTCTTCTCTTGGAATATCTAATTCGGATATTACATTCGTCTTGAAACAAGGATTACATCATAACAGCCGTTAGCCAGAAAGGAAATTATTCAAGTTCGACTGTTAATTGCAACGTTTGAGCCAATTTTCGCCATCACACAAATAGGAAAAAAACATGGCAATACTATAAAGTAAAATTTAAAAATAATCGCCAATACACCATGACAAAAGCGAAAACATAATATACCGTGTCAGAGAAAAATCCCCTTAATACAAAAAATATATAAAACAATTGAGTCCGTGACTACTAAATATAACCATAAAAAATATATGTAATATCCTTTTTCCTGAAAATAAATTAAACCGACAACATACAAAACACACATACACACACACACACACACACACACACACATATGTGTGTTTGCACGTATGTATCTGTGTGTGTGTGTGTGTGTGTGTGTGTGTGTGTGTGTGTGTGTGTGTGTGTGTGTGTGTGTGTGTGTGTGTGTGTGTGTGTGTGAGTGTGAGTGTGAGTGTGTGTGAAACCTATATATACACAAACTGATTAAACAAACGAAAACTAAAATATCTACACAAAAAGAGAAAAGCTACACCTTTTGAAAATAAAATATAAACTCAAACAAAACATGTATACACACAAATGCATGTACACATTACACACAGATAGCTCCATATAATGAGAGAAAGGGAAAGCACAAGTGGAACCGAGCCAGAACATCCCTTTGCCTGGCTGGGCCCGCCCTGATGACACTTCCCGCCGGGGTGGGGCAAATCCTTCTACAGCAGCG
>NW_028234419.1:24126942-24131942 GCF_977035675.1 Penaeus japonicus
CCTAACCCCCTAACCCCCTCTCTAACTCCGTCCTCCCCCCCTCCCCTACCACCCCCACCACACTCCCTGCCACCAATCACCCCGAAACCCAACACTAACTACCTCATCGAGACTGACTGAACGAACAGGCCAGTTGGGATCGTCGAAGAAAATGCATTTTTCCCCCGACGACGCGGGAGAAGAACAATAATGATAACAGAAAATTAAGACAAAAATTAAAATCAAGAGGAACAATAGATGTAACGTTTGGCAAAAGTGACAATCAATGATCTCTCTCTCTCTCTCACACACACACACACACACACACACACACACACACACACACACACACACACACACACACACACACACACACACACACACACACACACACACACACACACACACACGAAAATGTACATGAAAGCAAAACTTTGTACACTTACCTCTATACTAAAGTAGCCCCTGTCTACATAGTCCCCTAAGAACAGATATTTGGTACAGCTGGGCGGACCCCCAACTTCAAATAACTTCATGAGGTCATAGAACTGGCCGTGGATGTCACCGCACACTGCAAAGAAAACAAGAGAACGGGTTAGTTTCTCGTAGGGACAAACAAACAAAAAACAAAGAAAACAGAATACGTATATAATGAGAAATATCATCAAATCAGTAGCAAACAAAACAAAACAGTATAGTTTTTAGAATATGTAAATAAATAAAGAGAAATATCTTGAAATCAGTAATAAAAGTCCTAAAATGATAATAAGAAAGTGTTCGCAAAATGAACAAATGAACAGCAATAAAATCCTCATATAGAGACATTTCTTCCTTTTGAAAAAGGCGGGAAAGGGATTACGTCGCCATTCATTTAAATATCGAGTGTTTTTGGCTTTACTTTCTTCCTTCTTCCCTTCCTCTGAATATGCGCGTGTGCCCCCGTGATTAACCAGAGAACGAATAGATATGAGGAAGAGAAGATGACGTGGAAAGAAGGTAGAAAGAAAAAGAAAAAAAGTGAAAACGCAGGTCCAAAGCCCCCACCCCCTTCCCTCACCCCAACCCCCATCCCACAGGTGTCGCAGCGGCGAGGTGAGACACGGGACAAGGGCAGATGGCCCCTGTCGAGTGAGTGCACCCAGGGACCCTGAGGAACCGAGGGGAGGGGGGGGGAGGGGAAGGGAGGGGAGGGAGCCAAGGCCGGCCCATTCAAGAACATTGCACAGCCAACGCGCGCCTGTCTATGAGTCGAGCTCACGCATAGAGGTACACACACATCAACGTATAGGTACATACACATGTGCATGTACTACACGTACAAAAGAGCAGTAGAACAAAAACAAATAAACACACACATAAGGATCAACCACCTTGAGTCCCTTGTTCTAAAAGAAAAAGAAAAAGAAAGGGAGAGACGGAGCAGGAGAAAAATAGAAGAAATAAGATGTAAAGAGAGGGGAGAAACTGACAGCATAATAATAATATATGATAAAAAAATAACAATGATAACATCAATAACAATAATAAATATGCAAATTTGAAAAGAAACCGCAAACAAACCACATAAGAATATCACCCTTCCAACCCCCACCCCCACCCCCCCGCGGACACACAAGTTATCACAGCACAGGTTAAGCAAAGCAACACACACGCCCCGAAAGGTCAACACACGCCCCCTCCTCCTCCTCCTCCCCCACACTACCTACACCCCCCCACCCTCTAGCTCCTCATGTCTGCCCTCGCTACATCGGTGTCGAAATCTTTCTTAAAAATTGTTCGTAGCAACGTAGATAAATAGCAAAGTAGGAGGAGAGGGAAGCTGGACAAAGGTAGAGAGAGAGAGAGAGAGAGAGAGAGAGAGAGAGAGAGAGAGAGAGAGAGAGAGAGAGAGAGAGAGAGAGAGGGGGAAGAGGGGAGAGAGGGAGAAGAGGGGAGGGAAAGAGGGAGGAGAGAGAGGGGAGAGGGAGGGGGAAGAGGGGAGAGAGAGGGGGAGGGGAGAGAGAGAGAGGGGAGAGAGAGGGAGGGAGGGAGAGGGATAAAGAGGGAAGAGGAGGAGAGAAGAGAAGAAGGGAGAGAGAGGGAGAGAGAGAGAGAGAGAGAGAGGGAGAGAGAGAGAGGAGGGAGGGAGAGGGAGAGGGAGAGAAGGAGAGAGGAGAGAAGGAAAGAGGGAGAGAAGAAGAGAGGAAGAGAGAGAGAGAGAGAGAGAGAGAGAGAGAGAGAGAGAGAGAGAGAGAGAGAGAGAGAAAATGAAAATCAGCAACATATCGTAACAAAATGGGATAGAGAGACGCAAGACAAGAGAAACGAGGGTCCTATTTGCAATCCGTTGCGCAAAGGAGAAAGTATAGGTCATATTTAGCGGCCGGCGCGTGGTGGCTGCGGCGGCGACGGCGGCGGCGGCAGCAGCGGTACAATGGCCGGAACATAACGAAGTTGTCTGCCCTCCCTTGCCCCATGCCCCATGCCCCATGCTCGTCTGTCTGCTCCTATACCTGATTTTATACTCGTTGATGTCTATCTATGCTCTTGCCACCGCCTCTGACCCCCCCCCCCCCCTCTGCTCCTGCACTACCACCAGAATTCGAGTTTCTTGCTCCTGCACCCCGATAGACCGAGCCTACACCAAGGAAGCCTCGTATCTTCACCCTATTGGTGTCCCTAGGTAACCCCTTTACAATCTATCTTTCCCCTACACACACCAACCCTTCCCTAATTTCCCTTTCCCCCATGTCCCTTTTAGCCAAGCAAGCAACACGTCCAACACACCTGCACCCTCCCTGTGTTGCACCCTCCCTGTGCTGCACCCTCCCTGTGTTGCACCCTCTATGTGTTGCACCCCCCGCTAACTTCGCAACCGTCTTATGCAAGGCCGACAAGCCCCAAGTCGCCGTGTTATGTGGGAGCGTTGACGTTGCATCTCGCTCTCGGAGGGAGAGAAGTCCGTGCAGAGTCGCATGCTTGGGGTCAGGGCGTGTTTTTAGCTCGTGTGTTTTAGTGACTGGTTAATATATTGATCACTCGGACTGTGTCTGTCTGTTTGTCTGCGTCTCAAATGGGAGTGGTTGTGGGGATGGGGAAGGGGAAGGGGAAGGGGAAGGGGAAGGGGAAGGGGAAGGGGAAGGGAGGAAGGGGAAGGGGAAGGGGAAGGGGAAGGGGAAGAGGGAGGGGAAGAGAAAGGAGAAGAAATCTAAATAAATCAGAACTAAAAACAAAAGATGGCGATGCAGAGGAAAAAGAAGAAATCAACAAAATATAAAGACGAAGAAAAAGAAAAAGAAAAAAAATACAGATGTAGTGTTAGCAACAGAACACTCCTCTCTCCTCTCCTCCCTGCCCCCCCCTCTTATTTTTTACACCTACTTACTTTACCCCCAATCTTTACAAATAGTAATATATAAAATTACCCCCACCATGCCCCTCTTACACAACTCCCACACACACCCCCACCCCCGTACCCAACGTGTACAAATAGCTCGACCGCAGCGCATGAATCACACACAAGTCGAACCAGCAGCAGGATGTGGTTACTACCCTCTCCCTCCCCCCACCCCCCTCCAAACCGCCTCCTCTTCCTATCTTTCCAGATCAACAGGTGCGGGCTGTGAGAACCGACAGAACCGCTAACGAACCATCGCAGATTTGGAATATGAACCCGTGTCAATAAGTCACAGGCGCGGTGAACACTTGTACATGTTCTAGAGAGAGAGAGAGAGAGAGAGAGAGAGAGAGAGAGAGAGAGAGAGAGAGAGAGAGAGAGAGAGAGAGAGAGAGAGAGAGAGAGAGAGAGAGAGAGAGAGAGAGAGAGCGAGAGAGAGCGAGAGAGCAGCAAGAGGACAGAGAGAGAGACAGAGAGCGAGCGAGAAGCGAGAGAGAGCGGCGAGCGAGAGAGGAGAGCAGATGCAGAGAGCGGAGCCGAGAGCGAGAGCGAGACGAAGATGGTTGTGATTTGAAGAGAGAGAGGAGACGAGGCGAAGAGAAGCAGTTAGGCAGAGAGAGAGAGTGATAGACAGATGGAGGTAGAGAGGAGCAGAGAGGGAGGAGGAGAGGAGAGAGAGAGGAGAGAGAGGCGAGAGAGGAGAGGAGAGGAGAGGAGAGAGAGGAGGGAGGAGAGGAGGAGGAGAGAGAGAGAGAGAGAGAGAGGAGAGGGGGAGGGAGAGCGGAGAGGAGGAGGGAGGAGAGGAGAGAGAGAGAGCGAGAGAGAGAGAGAGAGAGGGAGGGAGAGAGAGAGAGAGAGAGGGAGAGGGAGAGGGAGAGAGGGAGAGGGAAAGGGAGAGAGGGAGAGAGAGGGAGAAAGAGGGAGAGGGAGAAAGAGGGAGAGGGAGAAAGAGGGAGAGGGAGAAAGAGGGAGAGGGAGAAAGAGGGAGAGGGAGAGAGAGAGAGAGAGAGAGAGAGAGAGAGAGAGAGAGAGAGAGAGAGAGAGAGAGAGAGAGAGAGAGAGAGAGAGAGCCCCCCCCCCCCCCCCCCCCCCCCCCCCCCCCCCCCCCCCCCCCCCCCCCCCCCCCCCCCCCCCCCCCCCCCCCCCCCCCCCCCCCCCCCCCCCCCCCCCCCCCCCCCCCCCCCCTCTGCTCCTGCACTACCACCAGAATTCGAGTTTCTTGCCCCCCTGCACCCCGATAGATAGACCGAGCCTACACCAAGGAAGCCTCGTATCATCACTCTACTGGTGTCCCTAGTTAACCCCTTTACAATCTACCTTTCCCGTACACACACCAACCCTTCCCTAATTTCCCCTTTCCCCATGTCCCTTTTAGCCAAGCAAGCAACACGTCCAACACACCTGCACCCTCCCTGTGTTGCACCCCCCCTGTGTTGCACTCCCCCCCCCCCTGTGTTGCACCCTCTATGTGTTGCACCCTCCCTGTGTTGCACCCTCCCTGTGTTGCACCCTCCCTGTGTTGCACCCTCCCTGTGTTGCACCCTCCCTGTGTTGCACCCTCCCTGTGTTGCACCCTCCCTGTGTTGCACCCTCCCTGTGTTGCACCCTCCCTGTGTTGCACCCTCCCTGTGTTGCACCCCCCCTG
>NW_028234419.1:24136942-24176942 GCF_977035675.1 Penaeus japonicus
GGTCGCGGGGTCACGGGGACGCACGCTTAAAGCCAATATGCTCTTCGCCGCCAAGAGCAGTCAGGAAATTCATAGATGAAAAATAAGGAGAGAGGGAAGGTGTCGATCAACTCCCTTCTCTCGCTATACCGCCAGGTGATGCGACTTGATGACGGGCATTCGTGCCAGGACTGCACTTGGGTTTCCGTTTCCTTCAATCCTTCCTCCTTCCTCCTCCTTCCTCCTCCCTCCTCCCTTCGCTATCCCTTCTCCATCAATTCCGTTCTTCACTATCGCTAGGGAGTATGACTGCATGACAACGGCTTTTGCTTTTCTTTTGCAATTCCTCCTCCACCGAAATCGTCGTTATTACTTTTCTTCCCTTTCCATCTCTCTCCCTCCTCCACCGCCATTCGTTCCCCCACTGAAGCCGGCCACTGTGACATGCCATGACCGCAATTCGCCCTCCGCCAAGTCATGCAACCTCGCCGACTCTACCGACAACCGACGCTAATAGCCGCCACAAATCGCCAAGGCTTTTGCGGCAATCGCGCGTTTGACCCTTCAGTCATGTCGAGCGCGGTCGTGTTGCAAGCAAGCAAGCAAGAAGGGAGAGTCGATTTCAATAGCTTTGGTTGTTTGGAATGCTGTAGGGAGAGGGAAGGGGGGGAGGGGGGAGGGTTGGACATAGATGGGAAGAGAAAAAAAGAAAGGAAAAGATATAGAAGTAGAAAGAGCGGAGAAATAAAGTTTAGAAACATAACAGAAAAAAAGGGAAAACGTTTTTTATTCTCCTCCTCCTTTGTTCCTTTCCCTTGTTCCTCTTCCATTCTGTTCTCCCTCTCTGCGTGTCACTCGCCCGTATATTATTAATGTGCCAGCCGTTAAGCAAATACAGATATTGCACAAAATAAAACCCATCACTCGCTTATGCAAATACATCATCCGTGACGCACAACAACCGATTCACAATACAGCTGTCACCCCCTCCCCCCACCCCCACCCTCCCCACCTCCTCTTGCCACGTATTTTCCTCGTTTTCATAGTCATTCCTCTTATTTATTCCCTTATTCTCTTCCATTCCCCTTTACCTCCCTTCTAAGTCACACGCAGGATCCTCGTCGCCCCGCCTCCACTAGATATTTTACTCGATCTTATTGTCTCTCTTCCTCCTCTCTTTCCTCCTTCCCCTCCCCTAAATATTCCTTACCCTTACATCCTTCCTTCTCTTCCCCTCTTCCCCCCCCTCCTCTCTCTCCCTCATGCCCTCCCTGGTCTCAGTCCCCTCACCCTACCTCCTCCTCACCCTCCCTTTATCAACCCTTCCCCTCCCCCTTTTACCTGCCAGCACTGTCCCACGTTAACAATTACCTTCATGATGGCCCATCAACTTGACAACATTCCGACCACTTGATTACAGACTACAGTTCAATGCTTACAGACGGCTCGTATATCAAACGTTGTAATAAATGTATACAACTATACACGTGCAAGCAAGCAAGCAAGCAAGCACACGCACACCTATCCTATCCTATCCTATCCTCCACCTACCCTTACCCTAATCCTATGACCCAAATCCCGTAATATCACAAGCCAATGTCAACCTATCCTATCCTATCCCATCCCATCCCACCACGATCTCTCCCTACCCCACGCCCTAACACATCCCAAAACACTCAACAAACTAATGCCACCCTATCCCTCCTTCCCGTCCCCTCCCGACCTATCCCTTTCCCTTCCATACCCAACGCCAACCTATCCCCTCCTCCCCTACACACCCCGAGCCAACGCCATTCCTCGCCCGTGCGTCAAAGCCAGCCCGGGTTCCCTCCATCCGCGGGTGGGCGGGAGAGCGGGTATGTGGGTGTGTCATGCATGTCCTTGCCGCGACAGCAATGTGTCAGCCTATAAACCATCAGCTAGTTACGGACGAGGCGGACAAGGGCCATCTTCCCTCCCCCTCTCATCCCCATCCCCCTCCCCATCACCATCACCATCCCATCCCAGTCCCGTCCCGTTCTCCCCTCCAGTCTCTGTCTCTCTCTCTTTTCTATCCTGTTATCTTTTCGTCTCTTCTCCGTTTTCGCTCTTATTTGATTGTCACACATTTCTTTGTTTCTCTTTTACTCTCACTCTCCCCTTTCTTTCTATTTTACTCTCACTCGCCCCTTTCTTTCTCTCTCTTTTACTCTCACTCTCCCCTTTCTAGCTCCCCCTTCTCCCTTCTTCCTCCTCCCTCGCCAAAGAGGAGCGAGTACCGATCAAGAATCTACAGGTTGTTGGATCGATACCACCCACAGGGGAACAGGGTGGGGGTTGCGTGAAATTGGGGAGAAGGAGAGGATAGAGAAGGGGAAGAGGGGGAGGAAAGAGAAGGGGATGAGGGGGAGGAAGGAAGGGGAGCCGAGAGGAGTAGTGATGAGGTAGGAGAGAGAGGAGATGGGAGGGGAGGGAAGAAAATGGGGAACGGGGAAGGGGTGGGGGAAGGGGTGGGGGAGGGGGAGGGGGAGGGGGCGGGAGGCGTGTCAATGTCACTCGCATTCCGACGATACAAAGACCATCACTGCATACTGCAGTGGGGGAAGGGGAGAGGAGGGGAGAGGAGGGGAGGGGTACATGCTTTATTTAGTGCTGCTGTGCGGGAACGTCTTAGATTTTATGCGGAGAGGGAGAGAAGAAAAGGGGGAGGGAGGGCAAGGAGGTACGAGAGGGGGAGGAATGGGGGGGGGAAGGAGAAAATAGGGAGCGGGGGAGAAAGTGATAGAAGTTGGGATAGATATATAGATAGAGCGAGAATCAAATAAACGATTATAAAAAAAAAAACGAAAAACGAAAAAGAACCTAGCGCGACCTAAGAGAAACAAACAAACAAAAACATTCACGCCTGATGTAGATGTGGGTGTCAGCGTCCGACATCACGAGTCTGTGGAAGGGCACGAGCAAATCCCCGCACGAGACGCTACCGCACGGACCGAGGCCGCGAATACATCGTCACATCGCACCTCGGAGGGAGGGAGATGGGGAGGGAAGAGGAGGGGGAGGGAGATGAGGAGGGAAAAGGAGGGGTAGGGAGATGGGGAGGGAAAAGGAGGGGGAGGGAAGGGAGGGAAGAGAGGGAAGGGGGGAGGTGGGGAAGGAAGGGGGGGGGGGAGGGAAGGGAGGAGGGAATGAGGGAAGGGGAGAGGGAAGGGGGGAGGTGGGGAAGGAAGGGGGGGGGGAGGGAAGGGAGGAGGGAATGAGGGAAGAGGAGGGGATGAGAGTAAGGATGTGTCAGAGGAGGGAAGGGGGAGAAGAGTGAAGGGAAGGGAGGGATGTTATGTCAGAGGCTACAGGAGAGGGAATAGAGGAAGGATAGATAAGGAAGAACGTTGTCTCCATGACCGTCTCTCCATCCCTCATTCCATCCCTCTAGTTACTCTTCTTTGCATAGGTGTCACGTACTGAAGCTGGTAAGGTGATTAAAAACACGTAATCGCAAATGACAAATGTATGTGTGTGTGTGTGTGTGTGTGTGTGTGTGTGTGTGTGTGTGTGTGTGTGTGTGTGTGTGTGTGTGTGTGTGTGTGTGTGTGTGTGAGTGTGAGTGTGAGTGTGAGTGTGAGTGTGAGTGTGAGTGTGAGTGTGAGTGTGAGTGTGAGTGTGAGTGTGAGTGTGAGTGTGAGCGTGAGTGTGAGCGTGAGTGTGAGCGTGAGTGTGAGCGTGTGCGCGTGTGCGTGTGCATGCGTGCGATCGCGCGCCCCTCCCCACTAAACCCACTGATAAGATCCGGCAACACCCCTCCCTACCTATCCCACCTATCTACCCCACCCCCATTTCCAACCCCACCTATCACCCCCACCTGCCTCCCCCTCCTCGTCCCCGTCCCACCTTCATAAGGAGAACAACTTAACGGCAAAAATTGGTCAAGGGACACCACACTCCTTCTCCTAAGCCCATAAAACCGAACCCTTGGCATGAGCCACTTGGATCGAAATTAGCAGGAGATGAACGGAGCTTAAAAGAGCACTTACCGCTAAACACTTCACGTCTCTGTGTCTAGATCGTCTTCCGTTACCTTGCTTGCTTGCTTGCTGGAGATTAAACGGATTTATATTTTTTGGATTTGATTTCATTCTTGTGATAAGGTTTATTCGCTTGCTTCTTGTGCGGTTGGATTCTATATGACGTGTCTTATACAATAATAAAAAAAATAGTAAATATTATTTTTTGTTTAACGGCGAGGTCGTTCCCTTTACTAAAAGTATTTTGTTTCCTTCCCTTTACCTATTACACCGTCTCTTCCATTTTCTTTCCCTCTCACCCCTTCCTTTCTATCTTCTCCAATCCCTTATCCTATCCTATCCTATCCTATCCTATCCTATCCTCTCCTCTACTTTCCTCTCCTCTCCTCTCCTATCACCTCTCCCATGGCCTCTACACTCTCTCTTCTAACTCATTTTCTCATTCTCCTCCCCATTCTTTCCCCTCACTCTCCCCTTCCTTACCTACCCCCTCCCCTCCCGTCCCCGCCTATCCCCTCTACCTTTACCTCCCTCCCATCTTTCGAGAATCCCCGTGTTCCTAATGGAGCTTTCGAGGAGCTTCTTGAACGTCTCAGCCATTTTCTCTTAGCTGAGCTCAGCTCCACCACGCTTCCGCCGTCGACGTAAGCAAGGAAGGGGAAAATGAAAAAGAAAAGACGAGAAAAAGAAAGAACAAGAAAGAACAAAAGAGAGAGAGAGAGAGAGAGACAGAGAGAGAGAGAGAGAGAGAGAGAGAGAGAGAGAGAGAGAGAGAGAGAGAGAGAGAGAGAGAGAGAGAGAGAGAGAGAGAGAGAGAGAGAGAGAGAGAGAGAGAGAGAAATCAAAAGCAAAAGCAAAGCCTCAAACCAGTTCGTCACTCTCGTCTCGGGGTCGTTGCGTGATCACCGCGGTGATTCAACTCGTCATGCGTCCTCAGTGGAAAGGGGATGGGGATGGGGAAGGGGAAGGGGAAGGGGAAGGGGAAAGGGGTCGGGGTGGGGGTGGGGGCCTGGGGGGGGATATGGAAGGAGGAAAGAGGAAAAAAGAAGGAAATAGGAGCAAGCAGGAAGGAAGAGGAACAAAAAGATGGAGACGGAAGGCTCTCCATCCCTGCTCCTACACCCTTCCTACTCCCCCTTTCCCCTCCCACCCTACCCTACCCTACCCTCTTATCAGCCCCACCCCCCTCCCCCACACCGACACCGATAACCTCGCGTCGATCCTTGCCTTCTCAGAGCGAGTCGTCCCCGCGGGTGTCGAGTGCCGAGACGGATCTTAGAGTTAACCCGTCGGTGATCCCTCGGTGCCCTATCAGCTGGTGCCGAAGGAGCGACGGACGCTAAACATATGCAAATCGGGGCCTCATTCCGCTTTTTCGCTGAGCGCCTGAACCCCCCCCCCTTCTCTCTCTCTCTCTCTCTCTCTCTCTCTCTCTCTCTCTCTCTCTCTCTCTCTCTCTCTCTCTCTCTGTTTGCCTATTTTCGTTTTCTTTCCCTCCCCTTTTTCCCTTTCTTGGCTATTTTCGTTCTTTGCTTTCCCTTTTCCCTTTTCCTGCCTATTCTCGTTCGTTGCTTTTCCTTTTCCCTTTTCCTGCCTATTTTCGTTCTTTGCTTTTCCTTTTCCCTTTTCCTGCCTATTCTCGTTCCTTGCTTCTCCTTTTCCCTTTTCCTGCCTATTCTCGTTCCTTGCTTCTCCTTTTCCCTTTTCCTGCCTATTCTCGTTCGTTGCTTTTCCTTTTCTTGCCTATTCTCGTTCGTTGCTTTTCCTTTTCTTGCCTATTCTCATTCGTTGCTTTTCCTTTTCTTGCCTATTCTCGTTCGTTGCTTTTCCTTTTCTTGCCTATTCTCGTTCGTTGTTTTTCCTTTTCTTGCCTATTCTCATTCGTTGCTTTTCCTTTTCTTGCCTATTCTCGTTCGTTGCTTTTCCTTTTCTTGCCTATTCTCGTTCGTTGTTTTTCCTTTTCTTGCCTATTCTCATTCGTTGCTTTTCCTTTTCTTGCCTATTCTCGTTCGTTGTTTTTCCTTTTCTTGCCTATTCTCATTCGTTGCTTTTCCTTTTCTTGCCTATTCTCGTTCGTTGATTCTCCTTTTCCCTTTTCTTGCCTATTCTCGTTCGTTGCTTTACTTTTCCCTTTTCTTGCTTATTCTCGTTCGTTGCTTTACTTTTCCCTTTTCTTGCCTATTCTCGTTCGTTGCCTTTCTTTTCCCCTTTTCTTACATATTCTCGTTCGTTGCCTTTCATTTTCCCTTTTTTTTCCTATTCTCGTTCTTTGCTTTTCCTTTTCCCTTTTCTTGCCTTTTTCTCATCTATTTCCAAGCTATTTTACCTTTTTTTCCCTCCCTCCCTCCCTTTCGCTCCCTCGACAAAATTCATCTCAGGGGCGCCCCAATCCCGACAAGGCCGCCCCATCCCAGGGCCACCAACCTCGAGGCCGCCCAGGCGTCTTAAGCCCGCACTTCTGTGGATGCGCTCACGGGGCGAACTCGTACCCCTGCGCTAAAGACGAAGCCCTCCCTTCTGCAATCGCTTTAAAGCCCGGCCTTCGCTTGCTTTCCTGGACTGGACTGGACTTGACTTGACTTTGCGTAATGCCGTTGCTTGTCGTTTGTTACGTTGACACCGATGCATGTTTAGGGAGAAAGAGAGGAGGGGAGGGAGTGAGGGAGAGGGAGAGGGAGAGGGAGAGGGAGAGGGAGAGGGAAGGGAGGATGAGAGGGAAGGGAGGATGAGAGGGAAGGGAGGATGAGAGGGAAGGGAGGATGAGAGGGAAGGGAGGATGAGAGGGAGAGGGAGAGGGAGAGGGAGAGGGAGAGAGGGAAGAGAGGGAGAGAGAGGGGAGGGAGAGAGAGGGGGAGAGGGAAAATGACAAAAGAAAAAGAGAAAGCGCGAGAGATCAAGACAAACCTAATATGATCTTTCTCGAGTACTCTCATCCCTCCTCCCGGCTTCTTGCGGTCGGATGCGCCTACAAGAGGCGGGAGGTAGGGAGATAGAGAACGAGAGAGAGCGAGAGTTAGAAAAAAAAATAATACCATACAGACGTCCATAATGGTGGTCTGCTCCTTCTCAAACGCGTAGGCCTATCTAGCGGCCACAGGCCTTCCCCACTTCCGATAAATATTTTCCACACATATAATCACACTCTTGGATGCTATGGCATAAGCCCTGTTTGCTTAATTCTATCACATTTCAGCTTAACGGACTTTCATTTACATACCGTATATGGGATTCAAAGTAAAGAAAGTCAAGAAAGTCTATTTTTCTGGATATAGGTACGTACAGCGCAGATATGACGTGACGGTAACGATAATGATAATGATAATGATAATGATGGATAACAACAACAAACAATAACGAAATGTAATCATATTAGGTTATCCACCATTCACAGTATTTAGGACAGCTGTAATTGCACAGTGCACTATAACTGTACTAGTGCTAGATGTTATTCCTTGCGTCTAAACTTATGTGAAGATATAGTAATAAACAATAACAATGTTACACAATATTTAGAAGAAACTAGAAAAGTAAACGAGAAAAGAAGATCGCACAAACTCACTTCACCTCACCTCCCTACACCTGTCCCTCACCACTCAACCCCTACCCCTACCCCTTCTCCTACTTTCACTCAGACCCCCACTCCCACCCCCACCCCCACCCCCTCGCGACGGCCTCAACAAGGACGTAATAATGAGGCGTCACGAGAAATCAATACGCTAGAAAGGTGTTATGTGTACCACGGTGCCACGAATGGGACGCACCCGCCCTCCCCCTCCCCTCCACACTGTCACCCCTGCCTCCCCCTATCCCTAATCCTTAATACCGACCTTCTACACCCCCACCTCCAACCGTGTCAATTTACGCCCCCACAAGTTTACGCAATAATTTAATCTTGAACGCAAGTGTTACTACTACTACTACTACCACTACTACTATTAATAATAATAATAAAAATAAAAATAATAATATCACTATCATTAATGGTAATATAAAAAACAATAATAATAATGGTGACCAACAACAGTAATAACAATAGCAATGATAATAAATAGTATTAGTAATGTAAATAACAACAATGGTAATAACCATGCCAGAAACAATAGTATAATACCAATCAAACCGATAATTAGAACAGACGCTAATGACACATACCCCATACAACAAACAAACTAAAACAAAAATGGACACACGAAGAGTTAAAAGAATTACCCAATGCAACGCGAAAGATCTTTCTTTTTCTAAGTAGGGCAACAAGAGCGATTAATTATCCTTTATCACCGAGACAAAGTAAACAAATAAAGTAAACAAAAACAAAGTCCCGAGTGCCTCAAGCCAGTAACAGAAGAAAATGAAAATCTTGCCGTAAGAGTCAAGAGTGTCAAATAAGCAGCACACTTTGGGAAGGGGGGAATGGGGGAATGGGGGAAGGGGGGAAGGGGAAAGGGGGAAGGGGGAAAGGGGGAAAGAGGGGGGAGGGGAGAGGGGCAAGGGAGGAGATGGCGACAGAAGCCTCGCGGGAAAGCCTTAAAAGGTAAAAACAGAAATGGGAGCAACAGCAAAAACGACAACAACAGTGACAAAGGAGAGAGGTGGGAGATGGAGGAGGGAGAAAGAAAAGGGGGGAGGGAGGGGGGAGGAAAAGAAGCGAGAAGGGAAGGAGAAGGGGGAGGGGGGAGGGAGGAGGAGGAGGAAGAAGAGAAGAAAGCTGAAATGGAAGAAAGAAGGAAAAGGGACAGGTGATGCGAGATGGTGCTGTAAGAGGAAGAAGGAAAAAGAGGGAGAAGAGAAACAAGGAGAAGGCGGAGGAAGAGGAAGAGGAAGGAGGTAAAGGAGGTGAGGTGGAAAAGGAGAAAGAAGGAATCACCAACGACCCCTATAAAAACGTGACACCTCCCCCCCCTCCAAATCCAAAGCCCCATGCAACGTCACGGGCGCAGGGAGCCTAAATGCCCCAGTTTCCTCTACCTTCACATGCACCCTGCACCCTGCACCCTGCACCCCCCACCCCCACCCCCACCCCGACCGTGCAAAACGAGGCCAAACAACGCCAAAAGCAGTACCAGTCCCCCACCCCCACCCCACCCCATCCCCGCCCCTCGTCCTCCAAGCTTCCTTATTAGTCCTCCATCGATCAAACGGCGCGCTGCTGTTGGTGGTGATGGTGGTGCTTCTGCTTGCGCCGCCGCCGAAATAACGACCGACGAAGACGAAGCTGCTGCCACCGGTGCCGCCGAAACCCGAGCCTCCGCTGCCACCGGTGCCGCCGAAACCCGAGCCTCCGCTGCCACCGGTGCCGCCGAAACCCGAGCCTCCGCTGCCACCGGTGCCGCCGAAACCCGACCCTCCGCTGCCACCGGTGCCGCCGAAACCCGACCCTCCGCTGCCACCGGTGCCACCGAAACCCGACCCTCCGCTGCCACCGGTGCCGCCGAAACCCGACCCTCCGCTGCCACCGGTGCCGCCGAAACCCGAGCCTCCGCTGCCACCGGTGCCACCGAAACCCGAGCCTCCGCTGCCACCGGTGCCACCGAAACCCGAGCCTCCGCTGCCACCGAGATTGCATACATACGGCCGGAATGACCCAGTGAAGGCCACTTGCCTAACAACACATTGTCATCCAGCGGGTTTTGTTTAGAACTTTTGTCTGATTGCGTTGTCGATCATTTGACTGTTTGTTTGTTTGGTTGATCGTGTTGTTTATCATTGCTACTGTTGTTCGCAGTCTCGTGTACGTATACCTGCGTGTACGTGGGCGTGTGCGACTGTGCGTGCACGTTTCTGATGTGCAAATGCGGACGGTTGAAGGCATCACATCCTATCACTGAAGACAAGACAGATTGTGTGTGTGGGGGGCGGGGGGGGGGAGGGGAATCACACGTCTTTTACTTTTTCCTTTCTTGTTTGGTCGTGGGGATAGGGTTGGTGAGAGGGGGGAGGGGAGGGGAGGGAAGAAAGGGGTATAGAGGGGAGAGGAGAGGAATAGGGGGGAGGAGAGAGAGGAGAGGAATAGGGGGGAGGAGAGAGAGGAGAGGAATAGGGGGGAGGAGAGAGAGGAGAGGAATAGGGGGGAGGAGAGGAGAGGAGAGGAATAGGGGGGAGGAGAGGAGAGGAGAGGAGAGGAATAGGGGGGAGGAGAGGAGAGGAGAGGAGAGGAATAGGGGGGAGGAGAGGAGAGGAGAGGAGAGGAATAGGGGGAAGAGAGGAGAGGAGAGGAATAGGGGGGAGGAGAGAGGAGGAGAGGAATAGGGGGGAGGAGAGAGGAGGAGAGGAGAGGAATAGGGGGGGAGGAGAGGAGAGGAATAGGGAGGAGGAGAGGAGAGGAATAGGGAGGAGGAGAGGAGAGGAATAGGGAGGAGGAGAGGAGAGGAATAGGGAGGAGGAGAGGAGAGGAAGAGGGAGGAGGAGAGGAGAGGAATAGGGAGGAGGAGAGGAGAGGAAGAGGGAGGAGGAGAGGAGAGGAATAGGGAGGAGGAGAGGAGAGGAATAGGGAGGAGGAGAGGAGAGGAATAGGGGGGAGGAGAGAGGAGGAGAGGAATAGGGGGGAGGAGAGAGGAGGAGAGGAGAGGAATAGGGGAGGAAAGGGGAAGGGAGGGAAAAGAGAGAACGAGAAAAGAAATAAATAAAGAAATAAAGAAATAATACAAGAACACAGAAAAACACCAGAAATACAAAGAAACAGAAGTGACAGGCGATAGGGGAGAGATAGGGAGCCCATATTGATCTTGCGGCAGCGGAGTCGCACGGCCGTTACTCACCAATAATACTCCCCATAATCCGGCCGCGTTACGTCAGGGAGGTTATCCCGCTCCACTCCCCGCCGCCCACACTCCGGCTACTCCCCCAACCCGCTCTCCCCCCTCCCCAACTCTGCCTCTCGAGATAAAGAGGGGGGTAGAGTGAGAGTGAGAGTAAGAGAGAGAGTGTGAGAGTGAGAGAGTGTGTGAGAGTGAGAGAGAGAGAGAGAGAGAGAGAGAGAGAGAGAGAGAGAGAGAGAGAGAGAGAGAAAGAGAGAGAGAAAGAGAGAGAGAAAGAGAGAGAGAAAGAGAGAGAGTAAGAGAGAGTAAGAGAGAGCAAGAGAGCAAAAGAGAGAAAGAAAGAGACAGAGATAGGGAAAGAAAAGAAAAAAGACGAAGAAAGAGAACAAAAAACACAAGAAAGCAAAAAATAGAACGAGAGAAAACGAGAGGAGGAGCGGGGGCGCCAAGGAACACACGAGGAGCCTTCCGCGCCAGGGCTATCTCGATCAAACACACACGGTAACTTAGCAACGAGGGAACGCAAAGGCACACCGATTACCCACTCCATGCCATCTCCCGAGGATTAAAAGATCGTGCCTGCATGACGTTTCCCCCGCACATGCATGACCGTGTGCAAGGCAACATGCCTCGCACACATAACAGTAAATTAAATTGATAAATCCTCTACATACATCAAATTAACTAAATATAAGTGTATATTACAGTAAGGGAAATCGCTTAAAGTAACCGTGTTCAGGAATTTTATATGTTGATAGAAATAAAATCAACAGGAGTAACGGTCATAAACAAAAGCAAAAATAGGTCTAAATAAGATAGATAAGAGGAGGAGGAGGAGGAGGCACGGCAAAAAAAAAAAAATAATAACAACCCGATGATACACAGTCAAAGAAATGATTACAAAAAAAACGAATTAAAACAACAAACAAACAAAAGAAAGAAACAGCTATATAAACAAATACCCGTGTAAATAAACCCAGAATATGCTGACCCCAGATTATGCAGAAAAAAAAGAGTGATCAAACATATCAATAGTAAAATATCAAAACAGTAATAGCAATTGCAGAAATAGTCAACACGTTCAACCGCCCACCGAGAGTGCCGCCCAGACCACTAAACGCCTGCGAAAATCCGGGAAAGCAGAGCCACTACCCGGACGCCAAGATTCATTTGCACCGGGAGGGTAATTCTACTCCCCCCCCCCCCCCGCTTTTCTCGCCATCGCACCTCCACCCCATCCTATCCTATCCACGGATCTCCTCCCTCCTTCCTTCCTTCCTTCTTTCTACCTCCTCTATTCTCCCCTTCGTTCCTACTCCCTCTTCCAATTTCTCACTCACGCACTTCCTTCCTCCCCTCTCCCTTTATTCTCCACCTTTTTTTCCCTCCCTCTCCCTCACTCCTTCCCTTCATTCTCCTTCACCTTTGCCTTTTCTTTTTCCCTATCCCTCATTCCCCTCCTTCTCCACCTTTTTTTCCCCTCTCTCCCTCTTTTCCTCTTCTCTCCCCCTGTTTCCTCCCCCCCTCACCCCATGGAGAAAAAACAACAACAAAAAAACATTCAACCCGAATTTCCTAATGCATTCAACATCCGTACTCCGCAACCCCCCCACCCCTCCCTCCCACCTACTCTTCCTGTGTCGTCTCCTAAGTTGAGCTGGGCGGGGTCCATAAAGGTGAAGAGAGTGAAGAGTGGGAAGAGAGGGAAGAGGGGGAAGAGGGGGAAGAGGGGGAAGAGGGGGAAGAGGGAGAGAGGGAGGGAGAGAGGGAGGGAGATGGAGAGGGGAAAAGTTAGAACAAATATTTTTCCTTCTCTTTCATCAAAGAAGGTCGCGTGTTCTTTGTTCATGGTTGAATGTTCAAAGTATTATATTATCAAACATTTCCTTTTTTGTTTTTTACTTAATTATTTTGTTAATGGGGTTAATTATATCGCAAATCACCTTCCCGTAACCTACTTTATATTCGGTCTAGTGCTTCCGCACAGAGATCTACATGCTCATTTGCATAAACACTTTAAACTTTGACAAAATATCCATTATGATGCATGTGACACGCGCTCTAACAAAACACAGAACAAAAAGGAACAAGCACACGCGCATGCACATTTCAAGGCAAACACAGCATCGACGCAACCCTTCCCTAACCCATGCTTTCAACGCGAGAAAATATAAATAAAACAGAAAAGGCTTCAAATCATTTAATTCACATTCTCTTGTGTGGAATAGTAGGCTAAGAAAAGCTGAACAGTTTGTTTGTTTTTTTTCCCTGATTTTCTGAAGGCTCCAGAACAAAAGCAGGAAAACAAACAGTACGCTTTTTTTTCTTCTTCATCCACGATTCCACACAAAGAAAGAAAGAAAATAGAAAAAAAGAAATAACATAAACCTTAAACAAAATCAGGACACGGCTCTCCAATTGCAACAATTACCACGTCGCAATCAGCTCCCCGCAGGCACCTCCTTAAAGATCGTTGCAAGCAATCAGCTCGCCGACCAAAATATCTTCCCCACCCCCCAAGGAACACAACACATCTTGCATCGCAATTGCAGGTTCGTTCTGACGAATAAAAAACACTAATACACCCTTTAAAAAAAACAACTAGAGGGATACAAATAAAAAAGGATATTTAAATAAAGACCAAAACATAAGGGAAGGTAACGAAGATGACAAAAAGATCGAAAAAGTAGTTAAAAAAAAAAAAAAAAAAAAGCATACCCTGCGTCAGGTAGAAACACTTGAAAGCTCCAGCCAAACCAAACCAAACCAAACCAAACCCAACCAACCAAATGGCCCCAACCACAACCACAACCACCAGCAAAAGATCTCGTACAACAATTAGCCTCTCGACGTCCGTGCCCGCAGGCAACCGCACCTCACAGGTTGAACAAGACCGAAGCTCCACCAGGGTGATGGGGAGCCTTAGGCCGCTATCAAGCATCTTAGAGAGGTTGTGGAAGGAGGAGTGGAGGGGGAGGAGGAGTGGAGGGGAAGGAGGAGTAGAGGGGGAGGAGGAGTGGAGGGGGAGGAGGAGTAGAGGGGGAGGAGGAGTAGAGGGGGAGGAGGAGTGGAGGGGGAGGAGGAGTGGAGGGGGGGGAGGGGTGGAGGGGAAGGAGGAGTGGAGGGGAAGGAGGAGTGGAGGGGAAGGAAGAGTGGAGGGGAAGGAAGGGTGGAGGGGAAGGAAGGGTGGAGGGGAAGGAAGGGTGGAGGGGAAGGAGGAGTGGAGGGGAAGGAGGAGTGGAGGGGAGGGGAAGGAGGGGTGGAGGGGGAGGAGGAGTGGAGGGGGAGGAGGAGTGGAGGGGAAGGAGGGGTGGAGGGGAAGTAGGGGTGGAGGGGAAGGAGGGGTGGAGGGGAAGGAGGGGTGGAGGGGAAGGAGGAGTGGAGTGGAGGGGAATAAGGTGAAGATGGAGAGAAGGGGGGGGGGGAGTATGGAGGAAGCAGGACGATGAATACGGAAGAAGGAGAGGGAGGAGTATGGAGGAAGCAGGACGATGAATACGGAAGAAGGAGAGGGAGGAGTAGGGAGGAGGGAGGAGGATGAATAGGGAGGAAGGAGGTGGATGAATAGGGAGGAAGGAGGTGGATGAATAGGGAGGAAGGAGGTGGATGAATAGGGAGGAAGGAGGTGGATGAATAGGGAGGAAGGAGGTGGATGAATAGGGAGGAAGGAGGAGGAGGATGAGTAGGGAGGAAAGAGGGGGATGAGTAGGGAGCAAGGAGGAGGAGGATGAGTAGGGAGCAAGGAGGAGGAGGATGAGTAGGGAGGGAGGAGGAGGAGGATGAGTAGGGAGGGAGGAGGATGAGTAGGGAGCAAGGAGGAGGAGGAGTAGGTGAGCAAGGAGGAGGAGGAAGGAGTAAGGGAGAAAGGAGGGGAGGAGGCGAGTAGGGGAGCAAGGAGGAGGAGGAGGAAAGAGGAAGTAGGGAGCAGAAGGAGGAGGATGAAGTAGGGAGCAAGGAGGAGGGGAAGAGTAGGGGGAAAGGAGGAGGAGGTAGGAGTAGGGAGAGAAGCAATCAAGGAGGAGGAGGAGGAGGAGTAGGGAGGAAGGAGGAGGAGGATGAGTAGGGAGGAAGGAGGAGGAGGATGAGTAGGGAGGAAGGAGGTGGATGAATAGGGAGCAAGGAGGAGGAGGATGAATTGGGAGGGAGGAGGAGGAGGAGGAGGATGAGTAGGGAGCAAGGAGGAGGAGGATGAGTAGGGAGCAAGGAGGAGGAGGATGAGTAGGGAGCAAGGAGGAGGAGGATGAATTGGGAGGGAGGAGGAGGAGGAGGAGGATGAGTAGGGAGCAAGGAGGAGGAGGATGAGTAGGGAGCAAGGAGGAGGAGGAGTAGGGAGCAAGGAGGTGGATGAATAGGGAGGAAGGAGGAGGATGAGTAGGGAGCAAGGAGGAGGAGGATGAGTAGGGAGCAAGGAGGAGGAGGATGAGTAGGGAGCAAGGAGGAGGAGGATGAGTAGGGAGGAAGGAGGAGGAGGATGAGTAGGGAGCAAGGAGGAGGAGGATGAGTAGGGAGCAAGGAGGAGGAGGATGAGTAGGGAGGAAGGAGGAGGAGGATGAGTAGGGAGCAAGGAGGAGGAGGATGAGTAGGGAGGAAGGAGGAGGAGGATGAGTAGGGAGGAAGGAGGAGGAGGAGGGAGGATTGAGTTAGGGGAGCAAGGAGGAGGAGGATGAATCTGGGAGCAAGGAAGGAGGAGAGGATGAGTGGGAGGCAAGGAGGAGGAGGATGAGTAGGGAGGCAAGAGAGTGAGGAGGATGAGTAGGATGAGGAAGGCGGTGGATGAATAGGGAGCAAGGGAGGATGGAGGATGAGTAGGGAGCAAGGGGAGGAGTAGGATGAATAGGGAGAAAGAAGGAGGAGGATGAGTAGGGAGCAAGGAGGTGGAGGAGGAGTGGTAGGGAGGAAGGAGGGGAAAGGAGGGATGAAGTAGGGGGAAGCAAAGGAGGAAGGAGGATGAGCTAGGGGAGAGCAAGGAGGGAGGAGGAGGAGGGAGATGAGTAGGTGCAAGCAAGGAGGAGAGTGGGATGAATAGGGAGGAAGGAGGAGGATGAGCTAGGGAGCAAGGTTGGAGGCGGATGATTCGGGGAGCAAGGAGGAGGAGGATGAGTAGGGAGGAGGAGGCGGAGGATGAGTAGGAGCAAGGGGGAGGAGGAAAGAGTAGGGAGCAAGGAGGGAGGCTGGATGGTAGGGCGGGAAGGAGGAGGAGGATGAGTAGGGAGCAAGGAGGAGGAGGATGAGTAGGGAGCAAGGAGGAGGAGGATGAATAGGGAGCAAGGAGGAGGAGGATGAGTAGGGAGCAAGGAGGAGGGAGGAAGGGCGTAGGGGAGCAGAGTGGAGGCGGATGAGTAGGGAGCAAAGGAGGAGGGGATGAGTAGGGAGGATGAGGTGCTGAATAGGAGCAAGGAGGAGGAGGAAGAGTAGGGAGACAAGGGAGGTGGATGAATAGGAGGAAGGAGGAGGATGCGTAGGAGCAAGGAGGAGGAGGGAATGAGTAGGAGCAAGGAGGAGGAGTATGAGTAGGCGCAAGGAGGAGGGAGGTATGAGTAGGGAGCAAAGAGGCGGAGGATGAGTAGGGAGGAAGGAGGTGGAATGAATAGGAGCAAGGAGAGGAGGAGGATGAGTTAGGGAGCACGGAGGAGGAGGATGATAGGGTAGGAAGGAGGAGGAGGTGAGTAGGGGAGCAGGAGGAGGAGGGATGAGTTCGGAGGAAGGAGGTGGAATGAATAGGGGCGAAAGGAGGAGTGAGGATGCGTAGGGGCGCAAGGAGGAGGCGGATGAGAAGGAGCAAGGAGGAGGAGGCTGAAATAGGGAGCAAGGAGGTGGAGGATGAGTAGGGAGCAAGGAGGAGGCGGAATGAGTAGGAGAAGAGGTGGCTGAATAGGGAGCAAGGAGGCGGAGGATGAGTAGGGAGCAGGAGGAGGCGGATGAGTAGGGAGCAAGGAGGAGGAGCGATAGTCGGGAGGAAGGAGTTGGATGAATAGGGAGCCGGAGGAGGAGCTTGAGTAGGGAGCAAGGAGGAGGAGGAATGAGTAATAGGTAGCAAGGGAGGAGGATGAAGAATAGGGAGCAGGAGGAGGAGGAGGAGTAGGGAGGACGGAGGAGGAGTGAGAAGGGAGAAGGAGGAGGAGGATGAGTAGGGAGGAAAGGAGGAGGAGGATGCGATCGGGAGCAAAGGAGGAGGAGGAGGAGGTAGATGTAGGCGAGGAAGGAGGCGGAGGATGAGTAGGGGGGAAGGAGGAGGAGGAAGAGTAGGGAGCAAGGAGGCGTGAGGATGGTAGGGTGAAGGCGGAGGGGGATGAGTAGAGGAAGGAGGTGGATGACTAGGGAGGAAAGAGGAGGGGAGGAATGAATAGGACGCAACGGAGGTGCGAGGATATGTGTAGGGGAAGCAACGGAGGAGGAGGCAGATGAAGTAGAGCAGGGAGGAGGGGATGTTAGTGAGGAAGGAGGTGGATGAAATAGGGAGCAAGGAGGTGGAGGAGGATGAAATAGGGAGCAAGGAGGGGAGGCGTGAGTCGGGAAGGCAAGGAGGAGGTAGGATTGAGTAGGGAAGCAGGGAGGAGGAGGAGGAGTAGGGAGGAGGAGGAGGAGGATGAGAGGGAGAAGAGGAGGGATGAGTAGGGATGGCAAGGCGGTGGAAGAATAGGGGCAAAGGAGGAGGGATGATGAGTCGGGAGAAGTGGAGGCGGATGAGTAGGGAAGAAGGAGGAGGAGGAAGCGTAGGGAGCAAGGAGGAGGAGGAAGTAGGGGGAGGAAGGAGGTGGATGAATAGGGAGCAAGGAGGAGGAGGATGAGTAGGGAGCAAGGAGGAGGAGGAGGAGTAGGGAGGAAGGAGGAGGAGGATGAGTAGGGAGGAAGGAGGAGGAGGATGAGTAGGGAGGAAGGAGGAGGAGGATGAGTAGGGAGCAAGGAGGAGGAGGATGAGTAGGGAGCAAGGAGGAGGAGGAGGAGTAGGGAGGAAAGAGGGGGATGAGTAGAGAGGAAGGAGGAGGATGAGTAGGGAGCAAGGAGGAGGAGGATGAGTAGGGAGCAAGGAGGAGGAGGATGAGTAGGGAGCAAGGAGGAGGAGGATGAGTAGGGAGCAAGGAGGAGGAGGATGAGTAGGGAGCAAGGAGGAGGAGGATGAGTAGGGAGGAAGGAGGTGGATGAATAGGGAGCAAGGAGGAGGAGGATGAGTAGGGAGCAAGGAGGTGGATGAATAGGGAGGAAGGAGGAGGATGAGTAGGGAGCAAGGAGGAGGAGGATGAGTAGGGAGCAAGGAGGAGGAGGATGAGTAGGGAGCAAGGAGGAGGAGGATGAGTAGGGAGCAAGGAGGAGGAGGATGAGTAGGGAGGAAGGAGGTGGATGAATAGGGAGCAAGGAGGAGGAGGATGAGTAGGGAGCAAGGAGGAGGAGGATGAGTAGGGAGCAAGGAGGAGGAGGATGAGTAGGGAGGAAGGAGGAGGAGGATGAGTAGGGAGCAAGGAGGAGGAGGATGAGTAGGGAGCAAGGAGGAGGAGGATGAGTAGGGAGCAAGGAGGAGGAGGAGGAGGAGGAGGAGGAGGAGGAGGATGTGTAGGGAGCAGGAAAGACTAGAAGCAAGAGAAGGAAAAAGCGATGGAGAAAAAAAAATCAACAAGATAATAGCGATGAGAGAGTAGAAAGGACAGTAAAAAAAAAAAATAATAATGAAGAGGAATACGGACGAAGGGGAAGGAAAGGAAGATAATGAAGGCGGAAGAAAGAAAGATGGAAAGAGGGCGTGCCGATAATTCAAAATAACGAGCCGTCGAAAATGGTCTGCGATTAGCCCCCGTTTGCGAACGAGGAAAACAAAGGCAGGGATTCTCACTCTCTCTTCCATTCTCTTTCTCTTTCATTTTATTTTTCTTTCTCCTCTTCTCTTCTCTTCTCTTCTTCTTTTTCCTCTCTGTTTTCCCACCAATAACCACGGCGGAGAGCAGATCAAATAAAAGAAAAGGTGGATGGAGGAAGGGGGGAGGAATGGGAGAAAGGGGAGGAGGAGGAGGGGAGAAAGGGGAGGAGGGGAGGAAGGGAGAAAGGGGAGGAGGAGGGGAGAAGGGGGAGGAGGAGGGGAGAAAGGGGAGGAGGAGGAGGGGAGAAGGGGGAGGAGGAGGGGAGAAAGGGGAGGAGGGGAGAAAGGGGAGGAGGAGGAGGGGAGAAAGGGGAGGAGGAGGAGGGGAGAAAGGGGAGGAGGAGGAGGGGAGAAAGGGGAGGAGGAGGAGGGGAGAAAGGGGAGGAGGAGGGGAGAAAGGGGAGGAGGAGGGGAGAAAGGGGAGGAGGAGGGGAGAAAGGGGAGGAGGAGGGGAGAAAGGGAAGGAGGGGAGAAAGAGGAGGAGGGGAGAAAGAGGAGGAGGGGAGAAAGGGAAGGAGGGGAGAAAGGGAAGGAGGGGAGAAAGGGGAGGAGGAGGGGAGAAAGGGGAGGAGGAGGGGAGAAAGGGGAGGAGGGGGGGAGAAAAGGGAGGAGGGGAGAAAGGGGAGGGGGAAGGGAAATAGGAGAAAAAAAAGTTTAATAAAGCCGCCACATCACGTCACGCACGAACGGTAGGATCCAATGGGGCGAAAAGAGAAGAGAAGAGAAGAAAGGTGAACAAAGGAGGGAAGAGAGGGAAAGAAGAGGGAAAGAAGAGGGAAAGAAGAGGGAAAGGGAGAAAGGGAGGGAGCAACAGAAACACGTATACACACGGAAAATGAAAGAAAGTACAGATGCAAATAAAGAACAAGAAGGAAGAGAGAAAAAGAGAGACAAGACAAATCAACAAACAAAAAAATACAAAAACATACAAAAAAAAAAAAAATACCCCAAAGTAAAAATAAAACCCCTCCCATCCCCTCCCCCATATCCCCAGCACCCTCCCCCTCCCCTCGACAGAAGAACCGGCGGTACTCACCAGTGACTGGGGCCTCGATATCGATCATGGTCTTCTCCTGCCGGAGGAGCGCCGCGCCCTCGTTGATGATGCGAAGGGCGGCCGCCTCCTCGATGCGGCCCTCGAGGATGAAGTGGTTCTTGAGCCACTCGAACTTCGGCTTCCCCGTCTTCGGATCGAACACCTCCGTACATGTTAACTTGTGTGACGGGGGGAACGGCACGCCTGCGGGGGAACACGGGGAAAGGGTTATTAGTACCGGTGGAAGTGGACGCCCTTTGGAATACAACAGTATAGGCCCTTTGGAATACAGTAGCATAGGCCCTTTGGAACATTATAGTAATGGGCGTTTGAAATACAGTAGCACAGGGCGCTTGAAATACAATAGTAGAGGGCGTTTGAAATAAAACAGTATAGGGTTTGTGAAATACAATATCATTCGGCGTCTGAAATACAACAAAAACCGGAAGTATGAATGAATGAATGAATGAATGAATGAATGAATGAATGAATAAATAAATACATGCACAAATTTCACGAGAAATGTAAGCTTGAAAAAATGCGGACGGATGAATATGGCTCAACAAATACAATAACATTAGACATATGTGGCTTTAAAAAATAAAACCTTGCATACGCATGGCTTAAAATACAATAACATATGGCTTTAAAGACTGCAATGACAATGGAAGTATAAGAATAAAAAAATGTAATAACACTAAAAATATACACAGTGAGTTTAAGAAAATTAATACCCATTAATCACACATTACTTAGAATTAGATGTTATAGCAAAGTTTAAAAAACACTGAAATCTGCTGCGTATAAGAAAGTTAATTCGTTAATAATAACAAGAAAAGTAATAACATAATAATACTAATAACAGTGACAATAATAACGATAGTATAAACATTTAAATAATGACAACAAACAACTTCATTTTAAGAATACCTGTATTACAATACGACCAAGATGAGTAGTGCAAAAAAAATCAGTATATAAAAAATTATAATAAATACTGCACTTCACTCCTCTAATAGAGGAATAAAAATACTCCCAAGTCATCGCATCCATCCCCCCCCTCCTCTCTCTCTCTTTCTCTCTTTTATTTATATATATATATATATATATATATATATATATATATATATATATATAGAGAGAGAGAGAGAGAGAGAGAGAGAGAGAGAGAGAGAGAGAGAGAGAGAGAGAGAGAGAGAGAGAGAGAGAGAGAGAGAGAGAGAAACTCGTCGAAGTGTGTCCATTCTCACTCGCTGTCTTATTTATAACTGCGTAAAGAACTGCTGAAGGGTGTAATAATACGTAATAAGAACATAACGTGTTGGCGATGCGTTCTTTCACTCACTCACTCACTCACTCACTCACTCGAAACGCGTGTGCGTGCGTGTGTGTATGAGAGGCAGAGGAGAGAGAGAGGGCAGAGATCGCCATGGCTCATGTCAAGTATAAAAGAAAAAAGAATAATGTTAACATAAATAATAATGAATGAATAAATAATACACCCCAAAAAGGTAAGGTTGCGTAATCTAACAATATGGAAATGTCAAAGCGCGTTGTAAAAAAGAAAGAAGAAACAAAACAGAATACTGAAAGACTAGGAGGAAGAGGGAGAGGGGGAGAAAGGAAGGGAGAGAAACGGAGAGAAAGGGTAGGTGGATGAAGAGGGGGAGAGGGGGAGAGAGAGAAAGGGGAGGTGGATGGGGAAAGAAGGATAACAAAAGGGAAGATATTGGAAGAAAAAAATCGAGAGGAGAATAACGACGTCCGAGAAGAGACAAGGCGATGTTAAGAACAGAAACAGAGCGAAACAAAAACGAAAATCAAAAAGACTATTTCTTAACGAGAGAAAAAAAAAACAGGCAAAAAACGAGAACCATACAGACGAACCGAAACAAGCAAACAAAGGATAAAGAACCAGAGAGACGAACCAAAGAAGAAAAAAAACGAGACCCAATTCCCCCTTCTACCCCCACCCCCCAAGAAAAAAAAAATAGAACCAGAGCCGAGCCAAATTAGATAAAAAGAAAGAGCAGAGACAAGAGCGAATAGCCAGGGAAGAAGAATACAAGAGGATGACGGCCCAAGGCGCTAAGTAACTCGGGGGCAGCTGGCGATGTTTGTACACGTGGTGGCCGCCTACAGAATCCGCTCCTATGGCAACAGGGCAAGTTAGCAAGTGTTCACAACTCAGAAACAGATTTTCGGGAGTCTGATATGCTCTCTCTCTCTCTCTCTCTCTCTCTCTCTCTCTCTCTCTCTCTCTCTCTCTCTCTCTCTCTCTCTCTCTCTCTCTCTCTCTCTCTCATACGCACGTATTCACGACCGTTTATACACGCAAACAAATCCGCACAAACAAACACAAACAAAACACACAAACACAAACATACCCAAGCACCCACACGACCACTGGTATCCAAGCTCCTCGCCGACTTTCCCGGAATGTTCAGTAGGGACTGACTGGCTCGTAGATTTTTTTTTCTCGCTTTTTTTTTAATCCGAGTAACATTATGCAACTCAGTGGAATCCCATCCCGACGCGGGCTACTTTACTTGATGGGGAGGGGGGTAGGGAGGGTAGGAGAAGGGAGGGTAGGAGAAGGGAGGGTAGGAGAAAGGAGAGGAGGAAGGGAGGAGGAAGGGAGGGTAGGGGAAGGGAGAGGAGGAAGGGAGGGTAGGGGAAGGGAGAGGAGAAAGGAGAGAGGGAGGAAGGGAGAGGAGGAAGGGAGGGTAGGGAGGGAGGGCAGGGGAAGGGAGAGGAGGAAGGGAGAGGAGGAAGGGAGAGGAGGAAGGGAGGGTAGGAGAAAGGAGAAAGGAGGAGGGAGGAAGGGAAGAAGGGTAAGATAGAAAGAAGGGAGGGAGCAGAGATAGAAAGAGGAGGGAGCAGGGAGAGAGAGAGAGAGATGATGGGGAAGGGAGGGGAAGGAAGGGTGAGGTAGTTGGGGAGAGATGGGAGGGAAGAAGGGCGGGAAGGGAGGATAGCCAAGGAAGTTAGGGAGAGACAAGTGGGGAGGGGAGGGAGGTGACGAGGCTCCGCGAGTCTTGGGAGATTTCCAGTGGGTATTTTTAATGGCTTCCTCGTGATATGCAGATGTAGTGTTTCTTAATTTCTCCGTCCCTCTCACTAGCATCTCCATTCTTTCAAAAAAAGTGAGAGAATAATACTGGGAGTAGTGAAAGGGAGAGAGGGAAGGGGGGAACCCGAGAATAGAGACACACAAAGAGAAGACGATATACAAGATATACAAACACAAAAAAAGAAAAGAAAAAACAAGTATACAAACCAACCCAAGCACGTGTCGGTAGATCAAACCAAACCAATGGAGGATCAAACGCACGCCCATTTAGAATATCGCGCCGGCGTGGGCGTGCACCTCGTAATTAGGCGCAAGGAAGATGGACGGGCGGGAGAGGCATCGCAACCCAGAGTCTACCAAAGGATATCTTAATGCTTGAGAGATATCCGGGTGTTCTTTCTTTCCCTCGGAAATATAAAATAAATTCAGCGGATATTCATGAGACATTCTTGTTATCGATCTATTATCTAGCGTCTATTTCACACGGTTCGTACAGGAACACCATCTTCTATCAATATCTACCTGTATGACTAAACCATCATCATCAATAGTAGCAATCACCTGCATCATCACCACCATCAGTAATAACAAACAATCAAAAATTGCAATCACCACCATTATCAACAGCAAAAACGACGACCTCTCGACTCGGGATATATCAAATAAATAAAAACAAACAAACTTATTGGCACCCTTCCTCTGCAAACGGTCGAATCGCACCTGCCAATGCAAATGTACCAACCACAGAGGCCTGCGTAATGCCATGTTGCCCCACTGATAACACGATAGCGAGCGAGCCATCGTATGCAGGCAAGAAAAGGTCAACAGGTACCGTCGACATGTTGGTGCCGAGTGCCGAGGTTAAGAAGGGGAGCAATGGCGGATGGGGAATCGGGGTAGGATGTAGGGATGGAGGTAGGGAATGGGGTAGGGGGGGTTAAGGGTAGAGGAAGTGGGGGATGAGGGGCAGGATGGGTAACGGGGTAAGGAATGGAATAGGAAGAAAGAAGGAAAAGCGTGAGGGAGTGGGGGAGGGGAGGAGAGAAAAACTGGGGATGGGGAGCGGGGTGCTAGACCGGTGTTGTTCAATCATCATTAACGCATGCAGCCAAAGACTTCAGGCTTTGATGTTCCTCCACCCTCGCGTCTCTTCCAGTTCTGAGCGGAGGGAAAGAGGAGAGAAAGTGGGAGGAGGTCAGACAGGAAGGCTGCAGGAGACAGATGGAAAAGACAGAGTGGAGAGGGCGAGGGAAAGAGATGGGAAACAAAGAGAGATCGAGGGGTAAAAAAAAATACCCCGAGAAAAATTCTCTCTCGAAACAAAACAAAAACAGACGCGCTTGCTGAACGTCACTTGTTCAAATTCCTTTTTTAACAAGCCGTGGACCTCTCGATTCATCATGAACTGCCACTGCCTCTCATTCTCTCCGGGTACCCTCGCTCTTGACATGTCAATCCGCATCTGCTGATTTTCTGCTTGTCTGTCAAGCTGTCTGTTTATTTGTCCGTCTCCTGCCTTGTTTCTTTTTTTCCTTTAACCCCTAACCTATTAACTTACACATTCCGTTTTCTTTCGGCTTGGCTTGGCTTTTTTTCTGTCCAAGCATATCCCATCCCTGTTGGGTTGATCCGTCCTCTTCTTGTTTCGTTTCCTTTAGGCTTATGTACTTTCCCGTTGTTCATAGCCATCATTCCTTGCCTTAATTTCCTGTGTGATTAATAACTGATCTTTCTCATCTCCCTCTTATTCTCACGTTGAATCTCCTTGTTCTTCTAACCTCGCAAAGCAATAAGACACAGTATGAGACGCGGTATACTCAATTTAACCCGCTACATGTAACCTAAACTAAACTCGTTCAACCCTTTCCCCTCCCTAATTCTTCCTCCTCCAACCCTTTCCCCTTCCTAATTCTCCCTCCCCCAACCCGTCTCCCTCTCTAATCCTCCCTCCCCCAACCCTTTCCCCTCCCTAATTCTCCCTCCCTTCCCCCTCCCCCAACCCTTTCCTCTTCCTAATTCTCCCTCCCCCAACCCTTTCCTCTTCCTAATTCTCCCTCCCCCAACCCTTTCCTCTTCCTAATTCTCCCTCCCCCAACCCTTCCCCTCCCTCACCCACCCTTTCCCTTCACATCTCCTTCCTTGAACAGCGCCCCCTCTCCTCAGTGACCTGCCGCCGTCGCCCCCACGCCTCGCCCCATGACCTCTCCTCCGAACCCATGGTCTATAGACACAAGAAAGGGGAAACAAATAAGGATCTTGAATGTCATGTGCAATCGTTCAGCTTAGGAGAATGAGGGTAAAATGCGCAAGAATAAATGCCGGTGAGGGAGAGGGAGAAGAAGGAAGGAGGTAGGAGATAGATGGAAGGAGAAAGGGGAGGTGGGGTAGGGAGAGGAGAGGAAGACGAAAAAGGTAAACAAAACAGAAAAAAGTGGAGGGAGAGAGGAAGGAAGGGAATGGTGACGAAGGTAGGAGAGGAAGGTGGAGGAAGGGAGGGAAGGAAGAAGTAAGGGAGGGAGCGAATGGGTATAAAAAGAGGCAACACAAAGAAAAAAACGAAAAAGGGAGAAAGAGAAGATAAAAGAATAAAAATAGAACGACTTGCACGTAAGAGCCCCTCCATCTCTCCCCCCCCTCCCCCTCCTCCAACACCCTTCCTCTCCCCCCCTCTCCCTTCTCCCACCCCCCTCCCCTTCCCCATCTCCTTACCGAACCAAGCTCCCTCTCTTGTGGGGCGTAAACTTCATGTAAATGCAACCCTTAAGGGAACCAACTCGACTTAGGTGAGCTTCGTGATGTTTCTCTTCCTCCTTGGGGACAGGGTGGGGAAGGGGAGTAGGGATGGGGGGGGGCGGGGAGCTGATAGTGCAGGAGGGATGGGAGGGAGAAAAAAGAAGAGGATGAGCAGGAAGGATGATGATGATGAACAGCAACAGCAGTACCAGGAAAAGGAGGAGAAAGAGGAGGAGGAGGAGAAAGAGGAGGAGGAGGAGAAAGAGGAGGAGGAGGAGGAGGAGGAGGAGGAGGAGGAATGGAGGTGCCGACGAGAAGTACAATGAGGGGAAAGACATGGCAAGAGAGCGGGAGTAGGAAAGGAGAGGATGGAGAGGGAAGGAAGAGGAGGGGGGGAGTGGAGCATTGGTAAATACTAAGATACAGAAGGTGAGAGCGAGATCAAAATAATTCTCCCTCTCTCTCTCTGGTATCCCACCATCAATACTACACTAATCCATACCTTCCCTACAACGCTCTCCCCCCCCCCCCCAACACCCTCCGTTCCGGGGTCATTCCTTCTAGGACTAAAGTCATCCAAGGGAGGGAGAGAGGGAGAGAGAGAGGGAGAGAGAGAGGGAGAGAGAGAGAGGGAGAGAGAGAGAGAGGGAGGGAGGGAGGGAGGGAGAGAGGGAGGGAGGGAGAGGGAGGGAGAGGGAGGGAGAGAGGGAGAGATGGAGAGAGGGAGAGATGGAGAGAGGGAGAGATGGAGAGAGGGAGAGATGGAGAGAGGGAGAGAGGGAGAGGGAGAGAGAGAGAGGGAGAGGGAGAGAGAGAGAGAGGGAGAGATGGAGAGAGGGAGAGATGGAGAGAGGGAGAGAGAGGGAGAGAGAGGGAGAGGGAGAGGGAGAGAGAGAGAGAGACATTTGCATTCATCTTAAAGCCGCGTCTTTTCTCTATGATGCCCTTGTATGCAAATGCCTATGCTGCCCTTATCCTTTCCCCTCACCCTGTCTCTCTCTTGCTCTTTCCCCACTCTTTCGCTTTTTCTCCTTCACCTCATCCCTTTCTTTTTCCCTTCCTCCCTCCCTTGGATCTTGTTTGTACGTTTTTTTCCCCCTTTTCTCAGCTCTCTCTCTAGCCGTCGCGTTTGCTTGCATTCTCCTTTTTCATTCCTCACAACCTTTCATCTCCTCTCACCCGACCCCTTGTTTTGTTTTTTCTCTCTCTCTGATTCTATTACTCTCACTCCATCCTCCTCCTCCTCTTTCTCACCTTCTCTCTCACCCTCTCACCCTCTCTCTCCATTCTATCGGACCCTCTCCATCTTTCCTCCTCCGTCTCCCTCTCCCTCTCCCTCTCTCTCACATCCTTTTCCTCGACATTTACATCATCTATGGAGGGAGCCTGTTTGTCGAGCTCCGAGAAATATCGATTCCCGGCGTATCCAGTCGGGTCGATGAAGGAGAGGGGGAGGGGGGTGGGGGGAGAAAGGAAGATAGGAAAGGAAGAAAAGAGGAGGAGAGGGGAGAGAAAGGGGGGCGAAGGTTAAGAGGATGAGCGACATGACATGTACACTCACACACACATACATACATACACAAAACGCACGAAAAAAAAAATAGAAAGAGAATGCGAGTATCATAAAAGGGAACTTGCTGCCTCCCTATTAAAAGAAGATAAAAGAATAACTATTGAAAAAGAGGGAGGAACCCAGACAAAAAAAAAAGAAAAAACAAGACTTACCCCACCCCCCCACACACACACACACACATACATACATACATACATACATACACAACAGCACACACCAACAACCAGCAACAACACCAGAAGACAGACACACACACACACACACACACGAGACACAGCGGTGAGGGGGGGGGGAGGGGGAGGAGGGGGACACACACACAGAGAGAGGGCGACACAGAGAGGGAGAGAGAGAGAGCGAGGGTGCAGAGAGAGAGAGAGAAGAGGAAGAGAGAGGGAGGGGGGGGGGGGGGAGAGGAGGAGATGAGGGAGAGAGAGACCCCCAAGAGCTGCCGACTCGGAGTCTTATCTCACTGTCCCTCTTCGCCCCCCTCTTTCTCCTTCTTCCATTACTACTTCTCTTATGCTGTTTGTTGTTGATTGTGGGATTATGCTGCTTATTTCTTAAAGCTGCTAATTGTTTTGACTTCTTTTGCTTATTCCTCTTTTTTTTTTACTTATTGATGTTTATCACATCTTTATCCTAATTGATTTTATGGGGGGCTACGATTCTCACTACTATAACCAAGCGTAGTGAGAGAGATTTCTCTAACTATACTCTCTCCTCCTCCTGTATCATACTAATCGTCACCCTCCCATCCCCCCTACATTTCACTTTCTTTATTCCTTGTTTGTTTGTTTTTGTCAAGATTTTTCACCCACAAACATCATGATATACTGATATCTAGATAGACGAAAAGGGCATAGCTCAATATCTTGTATCGATTGAATATCTTTCTATCGTTACTTCATATGAGGTAGAGTGTAAATAAGTAGAAATTAGATAGGGATAAACAAAATTAAAAAATAATAATAACTAGTATATCCGACATCAAGAAATTCCGTCACTCTGCTTGTCTGCCTGTTATACATATTCATAATTCATACGCACGTAAACAAATAACCCCCCCCCCCCCCAAAAAAAAAAAAAAAAAAAAAAAAAAAAAAAAAAAAAAAACACTATCACAAGCTCGCAAAATCGCACTTAAAACACGCGCACCTAATATACATGTATATGTAACCCCTACCCCCCACCCCCACCCCCGTTATCCCCAACGCGGAAAAGAGGCGGCTGGCTTCGGGAGAAAAATATAATTATGCAAATTAGAGATCCCCAAAATTCGGTTTTGACCATGACAAAAACAAGACACACTCTTCTTGTAAATACGTGATGCGACAATGCAGCTTTACGGTCGCTGCTCGGTTGGGGATGGGGGAGGGGGAGGGGAGAGGGGGAAGCGTAGGAGGGAGAGGGAACCTAAAGCTAACAACTATAACGAAAAGGTGAAGAGTTCATAAACCGTTTCTACCCGGAGCGTGGTATACCGTGCGTATACACATACATACTATCATACTGTACATATGCATACAGTGTGGGAGAGGGAGAGGGAAAGGGTGAGGGTGAGGGTGAGGGTGAGGGTGAGGGTGAGGGTGAGGGTGAGGGAGAGGGAGAGGGAGAGGGAGCGGGAGCGGGCGCGGGGGAGGGAGGAGGAGAGGGAGAGGGAGAGGGAGAGGGAGTGGGAGGGGGAGAGGGAGAGGGAGTGTGGGAGAGGGAGAGGGAGTGTGGGAGAGGGAGAGGGAGTGTGGGAGAGGGAGAGGGAGTGTGGGAGAGGGAGAGGGAGAGGGAGTGTGGGAGAGGGAGAGGGAGAGGGAGAGGGAGAGGGAGAGGTTGAGGGAGAGGTTGAGGGAGAGGGAAAGCAAACGTACACAAGTACACATACACATAAAGCAGTTTCCTCCACGTAGTTTCATAGCCGCAATGACGAGTTACGGAAGAAGATGTGTGGCTTCCTGATGCCCTTACCCCTTCCCCCTTCCCCACAACCAAGCCACCTACCTGTCTACCACCACACGCATCATTTACTCCTGCACCCCGTTCCCCCCTCCACCAGTGTCATTTCCCCTTCCCTCTTGCCCCCTGCCCCATTTCCTCTTCCTTCTTGCCCCCTACCTCATGCCCACTTTCCCATTTGCCCTCCTCCCCTCTCCCCCACCGATCTCAAGACAACAAAGGGAGATACATGTGGGAGTGACCCCGTGACATTCTAACACCCGCTTGGGGTTAATAACACAGCAGGGCTTTACAGGTCCGCCGCTAGCGCCGCCGCCGCCGCACCCACTGCGGTGGAGAGAGTGGAGGGGGTGAAAGAGGAAGGAGGAGGAGGGGGAGGAGACAGAGACAGAGAAAGAGGGGCATCACATAAGTATCTCTCAGTAGCTCCCTTCCCCCAACCCATCCCCTCCCCTCCCCTCTTTCCCCTTCCATCCATCCGGCCATCAGGTGCCGACACGCATTTTAATTACATCCTAAATATTACATTGACACTACACAGCAATCGAGCTCGTTCTACATTCCCTTCCATTTCTCCCATCTTTCAGTGCCGACACTTTCCTCCTGCCTCTTATAACCCTGCAAGAGTACTGCATGTGGTTGCAGACGAAATCAAAGCGCGTACCCCTCGCCGCTGCTCCCTTCCGACACGGCCCAAAGCAGGAGAGAGAGAGAGAGAGAGAGAGAGAGAGAGAGAGAGAGAGAGAGAGAGAGAGAGAGAGAGAGAGAGAGAGAGAGAGAGAGAGAGAGAGAGAGAGAGAGAGAGAGAGAGAGAGAGAGAGAGAGAGAGAGAAAAAAAAAAAACTTCATGGTGAGTCGCTAAATATCGCGCTTACCTGGGATGTGACTGCTTGATTACTCAGGACGGCGAGACAAGCGGCCTCACATCACACGCGCGCCCACTCGGCCCGCCGCTCGGTGATTCGCTCTCGTTTGGGCGGGGTTGTTTATCTTCTCTACTCGCTCTCCCGCCCTTTCTCTTTCTCTCTCTTTCGCTCTCTATCCCCTTCTATCTCTGTTCTCATTCTCATCCTCTCTCTTTCCCCATTCCTTATACCTCCATCTCTTTCTCTGACTTCCCCCATTCTATTCTGATTATTTTCTTGTTCACTTCCTTCCTCCCCCAATTACCCCCATATTCAAGGCTTACAAACAGTACTCCATTCCTTTTTGTTTCTACACGAAAAAGTATCTCTACACAGTACACGCATGGACGGTGAGAGCTTCCCTCCAACACCTTCTCTAGACCCTCGATCCTCGTCCAAGCGAGCCCTCCGAGGGGTAAGCGCAAGCACAAGGCGTTACGCGTCCGGTAGCAAGGCAGTCTCCAGTCAAGTCCAGCATCCCTCCCCAACACGCCTATCTCAAAACCGCATTCTCGCACGTCAAGATGCAAATGAAGGCGCGCTGCAAAACGACACCGAACAGCCATCAAACCGCCATTTCACACGCAATAAAAGACGTACTTACTTTATTTTACAATTCCGGGCGACGGCGAAAAACTGTCAGAATCGGCAAAAACACAAACCAAAAAAATAAAAACGGGGGCGTTCAAACGCTTGTTTACAACGGACAGACCTAACACAGCCCGCCCCATCAGCGCACGCAACACATGGTCATTATTCCTTAATGTATATGATCATTATCTAATCTTGTCACTGCCATTCCTCCAGTCCCCCCCCCCTCCCCTTGGACACTAATGACAGCGACTCGTTAAATCACAATTCATATAAATCATAATCATAATTAATACTTACAAATATAACGACCCAAACACAGACATAAAAATAGAAGACATAAAATGAACTAAACACACACACACGTATTCTAATCGAGTTTTGAAGCGCGAAGCCCTTCCCCTCCCCTCCTCCCCCTCCTCTTCCTCAACCCCCTTCTAGCTCCCCCTCCCCCCACCCTCCCGTCGCCATCCCCATCTCCACACGAAACACAATGTGTGTCGGAGGTCAAAGATAGGTCGAAGGTCGCGCGGTGGGGAGGCGGTAATGCGGTGTCAAGGCACCCCACTACCTGTGCCATCCCTCACCTGTGCCGCTGCCACCCACTCGCCATCCACTCGTCATCCACTCGGGCTCGCACGCTAGCTTTTACGAGGTGTCATTATCTATTTTACTGTTCGCACCAAAACACCACAAACAACTCCATAAACGGGAACCATGAGGGAGTGACGGTAGTGGGTTGGGAGTGGGTTGGGAGTAGGAGGGAGGGAGAGGAGGAGTGAGGGAGAAAGGAGGAGGGAGTGAGGGAAGGAGAAAGAGGGAGGGAGGAAGAGAAAAATAAAGAAAGAAAGAAAGATGGAGGGAGCGGGAAGGGAGGGATGGTGGGAGAGAAAGAGAAGGAGAAAAAGAGGGAGGGAGAGCGAGAGAAAGAAGAGTAAAGATCAAAGAAAGAGAGAACAGGAGAAAATAAACACAAACGGAGAGCGAGAGCGCACCCACGCCCACCGCCTTGCAATTCGGATGACATTTGACCCGGCGCGTCGTTCCCTTAAAGGAGACAACGACAAGTCACCACCGGAGAATCTCGACACACGGAAGCGAATAAAAAAAACGACCACACTGGATTGCATGGTCGTTATCGCTATCATAATTATGGATATATTTGCTTTGTGTTGGGGGAGAGGGGGAGAAGGGGAGAAGGGGAGAAGGAGAGAAAGAGAGAAAGAGAAGGGGAGAAGGAGAGAAGGGGAGAAGGAGAGAAGGGGAGAAGGGGAGAAGGAGAGAAGGGGAGAAGGAGAGAAGGGGAGAAAGAGAGAAGGAGAGAAGGAGAGAAGGGGAGAGGGGGAGAGGGGGAGAGGAGGAGAAGGGGAAAAGGAGAGAAGGGGAGAAGGGGAGAAGGGGAGAAGGGGAGAAAGAGAGAAGGGGAGAAAGAGAGAAGGGGAGAGGAGGAGAGGGCGAGAAACGGTAAAGGCAGGGGAGGAGGGGGGGAGGGGAGGAGGCAGAGGGATGTGGGGACGTAGGTTTGAGCTTGAACATTGTGTGCGGTCTGCGTGACGAGATAAAGAGGAAAGAGTAGAAAAAATGAAGAAAATGATGACACACATTGAAGGGAGAGAGAGAGAAATAGAGAGAGAGATAGAGAGAGAGAGAGAAAGAGAGAGATAAAGAGAGAGAGAGAGAAATAGAGGTACATATAGAGAGAAATAGAGATAAAGAGAAATAGAGAGAGAGAGAGCGAGCCCGAGAGTGAGCAAAAAGGGAGGAAAAAGACAGACAAACAGGCAGGGAGTCGCAAAGAGAAGCCGCGGAAGGTCGGTCATGATGGACCCTAATCTCGCACAAGCCGGCTGAGCTGCCTGGATCACGGGAGTAAGGAAGGAAGGAAGGAGGGAAGGAGGGAGGGAAGGAAGGAAGGAGGGGAGGCAGGGAAGGAGGGGAGGGAGTAAGGAAGGAAGGAAGGAAGGAAGGAAGGAAGGAGGGGAGGGAGTGAGGGAGAGAGAGAAGAAAGGAAAATAAAGAAAGGGAAAAAAAAGAGAAGGTGGGAGAGAGATGTAAAGGGTGGGGGGAGGGAGAAGGAGAGAGAGTAGGGGAAGCAGGGTGGGAGAAGGAAAGGGAGTGGTAGGGGGGGAGGGGAGGGAGGCAGGCAGATTGCGTGGGTGAGAGTGGGTGAAAGAGAGAGAGAAAGAACGAACGGAAAAAATCCCATCTCCCTCTCCTCCTCCCTTTCATACATACCCCTTTGTCTACCAGCCAATGCATCAGCACTTCCCCTTTACATCGCCTTACGCCTATATATTTCACAACCCTCCTTTCAACCCTGACTCCCTCTTCCTCTCTCTCCCTCCCTCCCTCCCTCTTCCTCCCCCTCCCTATTCCTCTTCCTCTTCCTCCCCTTCCCTTTCCCTCTCCCCCTCCCCCATCTTTCAATCCTCCCATCCTCCCCCTTTCCTTCTCCCCTACACATTACAGCCACCGGTTAAAGACCAAATTTAAAGGGTGTTGATCGAGCAAAATCTGTGCAATCCAAGAGTCCAAGACAATTTACACCCAACGAACATAATCGTGAATTCTGATTTTAGACGACTACCAATACGGCTCAGTAATACCCACACCAAATACGGGCGCCCAGAAATACCCACACCAAATACGGCCACCCAGAAATACCCACACTAAATACGGACACCCAGAAATACCGACACTAAATACGGACACCCAGAAATACCGACACTAAATACGGACACCCAGAAATACCGACACTAAATACGGGCACCCAGAAATACCCACACCAAATACAGCCACCCAGAAATACCCACACCAAATACGGCCACCCAGAAATACCCACACCAAATACGGCCACCCAGAAATACCCACACCAAATACGGCCACCCAGAAATACCCACACCAAATACGGGCACCCAGAAATACCCACACTAAATACGGCCACCCAGAAATACCCACACCAAATACGGGCACCCAGAAATACCCACACCAAATACGGGCACCCAGAAATTCCCACACCAAATACGGGCACCCAGAAATCCCCACACCAAATACGACCACCCAGAAATACCCACAAATACGGCCACCCAGAAATCCCCACACCAAATACGGGCACCCAGAAATCCCCACACCAAATACGACCACCCAGAAATACCCACAAATACGGCCACCCAGAAATACCCTAAACAAATGTCCCCGACCATACCACGAATAACAATCCATAAATGTGAACAGCAAATCATACCACGACACTAAGAGCACACGCCAAGTACGGACCATAAACACAACGAAGGATAATTGGGAGAGGGAGAGAGAGATAAAAAAAAGGGGAAAGGGGAAAGGGGGGGAGTTAGCCATCACAAACTCCTCTTCATTACGAAGCACTCAGCACTGCTACCCCCCCTCTCCAACCCCTACCCACCCCACGCGAGGCCGTTCCCCCGGATTTACGAGGCAAGAACGGCCGAGGTTGTCGTCATGGAAACATCACATCGCCAGCATTAATCAGAACAGCGTGGGAATTAATGTACTCTAGGCGATCCTTTGCATTCTCTCCTCATTCGCCCCCCCCCTGTCCTCCCCTACCCTCCCCTCCTCTGACACCCCCCACCCCTCTCTTGCCGTCTCCTCCATATCCTTTAAATTCCTCCCCGAGATGCCCTGCCGACAGATGAACTTTAAAGAGGGAAAGGGGGAAGATAGGGAGGTGGAGGATTGAAGAGGAGGAGAGGAGGAGGAGAGGAAAGAGGAAAGGAGGAGGAGGAGAGGAAAGAGGAGGAGGAGAGGAAAGAGGAAAGGAGAGGAAAGAGGAGAGGAGGAGGAGAGGAAAGAGGAGAGGAGGAGGAGAGGAAAGAGGAAAAAGGAGGAGGAGAGGAAAGAGGAAAGAGGAAAGAGGAGGAGAGGAAAGAGGAAAGAGGAGGAGGAGGAGAGGGAGGAGGGAGGGAGAGAAAGAGCAGGAATGCGGGGGTGGACGATTAGGAACGGCGTAGGAGGAGGAGTGAGAGGAGAGGGGAGAGGGGAGAGAGAAAGAGGAAAGGAGGGAAGAAGTGAGGAAAAGAAAGAGGAAAGGAGGGAAGAAGTGAGGAAAAGAAAGAGGAAAGGAGGGAAGAAGTGAGGATAAGAAAGAGGAAAGGAGGGAAGAAGTGAGGAAAAGAAAGAGGAAAGGAGGGAAGAAGTGAGGAAAAGAAAGAGGAAAGGAGGGAAGAAGTGAGGAAAAGAAAGAGGAAAGGAGGGAAGAAGTGAGGATAAGAAAGAGGAAAGGAGGGAAGAAGTGAGGAAAAGAAAGAGGAAAGGAGGGAAGAAGTGAGGAAAAGAAAGAGGAAAGGAGGGAAGAAGTGAGGAAAAGAAAGAGGAAAGGAGGGAAGAAGTGAGGATAAGAAAGAGGAAGGCAGGGACGAACGTGCGGACAAGAAAGAGGAAAAGGAGGGAAGAAGTGCGGATAGAAAGAGGAAAGGAGGAAGAAGTGAGGAAACAGACCGAGACAGGCGGGAAGCGTGCGGAAAGACCGAGGACAGGAGGGAAGAAGTGCGGGATTAAGAAAGGAAAGGAGGACGAAGTGGAGGGAAATGTAAGAGGAAAGGAGGGAAGAAGTGAGGAAAAGAAAGAGGAAAGGAGGGAAGAAGTGAGGAAAAGAAAGAGGAAAGGAGGGAAGAAGTGAGGATAAGAAAGAGGAAAAGGGGAAGAAGGAGGATAAGAAGAGGAAAGGTGGGAGAAGTGAGGAAAAGACCGCGGACAGGAGGAGAATATAGTGAGGACAAGAAAAGAGGCAAGGAGGGAGAAGTGAGGGAAAAGAAGAGGAACGGAGGGACAGAAGTGGGAAAAGAAGGGACAAAGGAGGGCAAAGTGGGAAAAGACAGAGGAAAGGAGGGACGAGGTGAGGCAAGACAGAGGAAAGGAGGGAAGAAGTGAGGTAGGAAAGAGGAAAGAGGGAAAGAAGTGTGGAAAGAAGAGGACCGGAGGGCAGAAGTGAGGATCAGCAGAGGAAAGGAGGGAACGAGGTGACGGCAAAGAACGAGGAGCGGGGAGGGAAGAAGTGAGAATAAGAAAGAAGCTGGACATGACGTGAGGGAGAATTGCGGAAAAGACAGCGGAAAGGAGGGAAGAAGTGAGGAAAAGAAAGAGGAAAGGAGGGAAGAAGTGAGGAAAAGAAAGAGGAAAGGAGGGAAGAAGTGAGGAAAAGAAAGAGGAAAGAGGAAAGGAGGGAAGAAGTGCGGCTCGCCCAAAGAGAAAAGGATGGAATAAAGTGAGGATACGGGAAAAGCGGAAAGGAGGGAAGAAGTGAGGATAAGAAAGAGGAAAGGAGGGAAGAAGTGAGGATAAGAAAGAGGAAAGGAGGGAAGAAGTTGAGTGATACGAAAGAAGGAACGGAGGGAAGGGGAAGAAGAGAGGCAAAAGAAAGAGGAAGGAGGGAAGAAGTGAGGAAAAGAGAGAGGAAGGGAGGGAAGAAGTGAGGAAAAGAAAGAGGAAAGGAGGGAAGAAGTGAGGAACGAAAGCAGGAAACAACAAGGAGGAAGAAGTGAGGAAAAGAAAGAGGAAAGAGGAGGAGGAGAGGAGGAGGAGAGGAGGAGGAGAGGAGGAGAAGAGGGAGGGGGAGGGGGCGAGGGAGGGAGAGAGAGAGGGAGGAGAGGGAGAGAGGAGGGGGAGAGAGAGGGGGAGAGAGAGGGGGAGAGAGAGGGGGAGGGCGAGGGGGAGGGCGAGGAGGGAGGGAGGAGAGAGAGGGAGAGAAGAGAGGAGAGATGAGAGAGAGAGGAGACGAGGAGAGGAGGATGAAGAGAGAGAGAGAGAGAGAGAGAGAGAGAGAGAGAGAGAGAGAGAGAGGAAGAGAGAGAGGAAGAGAGAGAGACGCAATGCCATCATACGCAGGGAGAAAGCGCGGCGAAACCGGCAAGAGCTGTCTCCCCGACCGCTCAGAACGGCATTACGCGGTTGCCAACTCTCGCGACAGCCGAGAGAAAAGCGGCACTCCCAGCGCCCAAGAAACGCCGCCGCGACACACCAACATGACAACGCATCTTCCCAACAAGAACCGTAACTTTATCGAGAAATCATCATAAAAAAAATACATATACACATACCGATATGCAAGCAAGCCAGCTTTCCTCGGGAGCAAGAGAAAAAGCAGAGCAGCGACCAGCAACAAAACAGAACCCCAGCATCAGGGACAGCAACAGAAGCAACAGCAGCAGAAGCAGAAGCAAGACAGCAGAGATGCGGTATGAATAAGTAAGGCTGTGCTGGTGTCGGTGTCGAGCCCGCCGCTTCACCTTCGATCATAGGCGACTGCAGCCTCTACGCCAAGGCTTAATCAAGGCATTCACAGTGATGCTGGATGGATGGCTGGTTTGCCGGTACTGCACTGAGTGCCGTCGATTCAACACCCGATGCACAAACACACGCACAAACACACAAACACCCTGACGGAGAGAGAGGGAGGGGAGGGGGAGAGGAAGAGAAAGAAAGATAAAGACACGCACACACAGATACGTACTTACAGATAACAAAAACACTCGCAAACCCTCGTACACAAACATCACAAACACTGCTAGAAATGAGGAGAGAGAGAGATGGATGAGAGAGAGAAGGGAGAGAGAGGAGGAGAGAGAGAGGTGAGCGAGAGAGAGAGATGGGAGAAGAGGAGAAGAGAGAGAGAGAGAGAGAGAGAGAGAGAGAGAGAGAGAGAGAGAGAAAGTTCCGTACCTTAAACAAACACAACCGACTCCCTTGCAAGTACACACGTTACCTCGTAAACAAAATACAACAAGACAGACAGACAAACAGCCAGACACACAGCCACACACCAGAACCCACAGACACACATACACAAACATTCCTAGCGTGAGCCTACGGACTTCGCCTTCCCAACTCCTCAAGCACAACTCGAGTCCCTTTGTGCCATCCCAACAAGGGAGCACTAACCCAGCGCGGGGAACTCGGAGAACGAATGGTCGGAGGTACATCTGCCAGACAAAAACCTACAGACAGACACCACAACAATTTCGTGAAAATATCAGGCAAACAGACAAATAGGTGAGCAGACAGACAGGCAACTTCAGACAGATATACATTTATACAAGAGAACACGGAGAGAAGACAGGGGGCAAAACTCAAGTGAACATTAAAGGGGAGCCTCTAGCACGCTCGCCCTGCCTATACCTCCTTACCGGCCCCGATCCGCCACTCCTAGTCCTGTAGTCGCCGCCTCCTCCTCCTCCTCCTCCTCCTCCTCCTCCTCCTTCTTTCTCCTCCTCCTCCTTTTATTATAAACATTTTTATTATTATTAACACCATCATCATCACAATTGCCATTATCATCATTTACGTCACTATGGATACCATTTTTTTTTTTTTTTACAATCATCACTATTAACATCATCATTACTATCAATGTCATTATCACACTACCTGTCCTTCAGACTCTCAACGTTCTCCTCCCCCGCCCACGAATTCAATTTCGTCCATTCTTTCCTTCTTTACTCCTGATTTGCTTTCAAGGCCTCGTCCTGACTGCGCCGCCTCCTCCTCATCAAACCCCCCCCCTCAATACACTCCCGTCCCTTTTCCCTTCCCTTACACGCATTTATTCCCCCTTTTTCTTCTTCTTCCCCTTTCCCTTCCCCTCCCCATCCCCTTTGCTCTCCCCATCTCTTCTATTCTTTCTTTCCCTTCTCTTCTATTTTCTCCCTTTGTTGTCCTACTTTTCCCCCCTTTAAAAAAACACATAAATTTTATACTAACGCATATCCCTGTCCGCTGCATCCTAATTTCAATCCTTTTTTTCTTGCAACTTGCTACTGCTACTTGAGGAGGAGAGGGGAGAGGGGGGAGGAGGGGGGGGGGAGGAGGAAGGAGGGGGGGGGGGATGAGGAGGAGGAGGGGGGAGTGGGGGGGAGGAGGAGTGGAGGTAGGGGGGGTGGGGGGGGGGGGGGGGGGGGGGGGGGGGGGGGGGGGGGGGGGGGGGGGGGGGGGGGGGGGGGAGGAGGTAGAGGAGCTCTGCTTTATCCCTGCCCCATTCTCCCCGCCCATTGCCCTCTCTTCGTGCTTCTCCACCTCCACCTCCACCTCCTTCAATGCCACAATACACCTATCAACACATCACACGGTGAGAGGAGCAATGGCTGGAGAGAGGAGAGAGTTAAGGAGGCGAGAAGAGAGGGAAGGGAGGAGAAAGAGGAGAGAAAGAGGAGAGAAAGAGAAGAGAAAGAGGATAGGAGGATGGGAAGGAAGAAGAGGATGAGAGGAAGAAGAGGATGGGTGTAAGAAAGAAGGAAGAGAGCAGAGAAAAAGAGGGATAAGAAAGACAGGACTGAATCAAACAAGGACGAAGAGAAGGCGAGAAGGAAAGGGAGCAAGGAGTAAGGCGAGTAGGGAATAAGGGATTGGGTGGGGGGGAGGGGGGATGATGGACAAGAGTGTCGGGGATGGAAGGAAGGAAGGAAGGAAGCAGATAATCAATATCAGGCAATCAGTAGTTATCATCTCCAAGGTGCCATCCACGGCGACGTCGGGAACTAGAGGGACGATCGAGCAATATCAAACGCAAAGCTGTGACGGGCGGGGAAGACGGGAGGTGGGGGAAGACGGGAGGTGGGGGAATGGGAATGGGACAGGGGGAGGTGGGGGAATGGGGAATGGGACAGGGGGAGGTGGGGGAATAGGGCAAGGGACAGGGGGAGGTGGGGGAATAGGACAAGGGACAGGGGGAGGTGGGGGAATGGGGCAAGGGACAGGGGGAGGTGGGGGAATAGGACAAGGGACAGGGGGAGGTGGGGGAATGGGGCAAGGGACAGGGGGAGGTGGGGGAATGGGGCAAAGAGCTTGGAATTGGAGTAGGGGGAAAGGCTTGGGTGTAGGGGGAAGGGGGAAGGGGGAAGGGGAAAGAGGGGTGAAGAGAAGGAGGAATATATTAAGGGTAGGTGTAAAGGGGTAGGGATAGGAGGAACGAGATAGGGGATACGAGTTGGGTGCAGGGGATAGGGGGATAGGGAGAGTCAGAATAGGGGTATGCGGACGGAGGAGAGAAAAAAAGACAGGAGTGATAGTCAGGGTCCGTCAACAGGGATAAGTATACTAATGCGAGTATAACCACAAGGACCCGGACAACACTGGCCCATGTCGAGTACAAAGAGCAACTTTTACAAGACATACGGACAAGGAATAAAAGAGGACCTCGTTGGCTGTGAATATGTGAATGAACGAATGAATGAATGAATAAAAAAAAAAAACGCAATGGGGAGAGATGGCACAAAGCAGTGAGGGAGGGGAGGGGGAGAACGGGAGAGGGAGAGGGATATAAACAGATATATAAAGAGGGGGATGAAAGAGAAAAACAAAGAACAAGAGCTAGAAAGAAACGAGAAAGAAGAGGCAATTGGAGAGGAGAAAAAAAAGAAGGAGAGATGAGGAGAACAGAGGGAAGGGAGAGAGGGAGAAGCAATAGGAGTGGGAAGAATAGGAGGAGTAGGAGGAGGAAGAGGAATAGTAGTAGTAGTAGTAGTAGTAGTAGTAGTAGTAGCAGTAGCAGTAGCAGTAGCAGTAGCAGTAGCAGTAGCAGTAGTAGTA
>NW_028234419.1:24181942-24219442 GCF_977035675.1 Penaeus japonicus
AGAACACTAAAAAGAAAAACCGAAACCATCCCTAAAACGATTAAAAGAATATATAAAACAAAAATCATCATAAACACAGACCCAATCACAAAAAGACAAAACCACAAATGATCCCCCCCCCCCCACACACACAGACACAAAATTCATACGCAGAGGGAACAGTATCCCACTTTCTCTTCCTGTCTAAGTAATGGCGTCTGCTTGGTAACCACAGTCGATCCAGAATAGGCACACGCAGGAGAGGGGGAGCGGGAGGAGGGGAGGGGGGAGAGGGAGAGGGAGAGAGAGAGGGAGAGAGAGAGGGAGAGAGAGAGGGAGAGAGAGAGGGAGAGAGAGAGGGAGAGAGAGAGGGAGAGAGAGAGGGAGAGAGAGAGGGAGAGAGGGAGGAGGGGGGGAGAGGGAGAGGGGGGGAGGGAGAGAGGGAGGCAGGGGGGGAGGGAGAGAGGGAGGCAGGGGGGGAGGGAGAGAGGGAGGCAGGGGGGGAGGGAGAGAGGGAGGCAGGGGGGGAGGGAGAGAGGGAGGCAGGGGGGGAGGGAGAGAGGGAGGCAGGGGGGGAGGGAGAGAGACAGAGGGAGAGAGACAGAGGGAGAGAGACAGAGGGAGAGAGACAGAGGGAGAGAGACAGAGGGAGAGAGACAGAGGGAGAGAGACAGAGGGAGAGAGACAGAGGGAGAGAGACACAGGGAGAGAGACACAGGGAGAGAGACACAGGGAGAGAGACACAGGGAGAGAGACACAGGGAGAGAGACACAGGGAGAGAGACAGAGCGAGAGGGAGAGAGAAGCAGCATCTCGAGGGTCACTACCCTTGTCACCCCCTCCCCCTCTTCTTCTCCCCCCCTCCTATCTACCCAAACTTTTCGAGGACAATATAACAAACGGCACTGATGTCCTACCAACCCTTTCGAGATTTCCGCCTTCAAAGAGAAGCAGCGTTGGGGAAAGAAAACACACACACACACAGACAACACACACACAGACAACACACACACACACAGACAACACACACACAGACAATACACACACAGACAACACACACACACACACAGACAACACACACACACACACAGACAACACACACACACACACACACACACAGACAACACACACACACACACAGACAACACACACACACACACAGACAACACACACACACACACAGACAACACACACACACACACAGACAACACACACACACACAGACAACACACAACACACAACACACAACACACAACACACAACACACAACACACAACACACAACACACAACACACAACACACAACACACACACACACACACACACACACACATACACATACATACACACACATACACATACATACACACACACACACACACAAGGAAAGAAACAAGGAAACTAAGTCACGATCAGAGTCTTTCAAGGTTCTAACATGATTAATGATATCACGTCAATGAGCAAGAGGGACCACGAATGTAATAAGCCAACTTGAGGGGCGGATGAATAATGAACAAGGGGGGGGGGGGTAGAGTAGGGGGGTAGAGATAAAATGCACAGGAAGAGGAAAGTAGTTGAGGAGGAGGAGGAGGAGGAGGAGGAGGAGGAGGAGGAGGAGGAGGAGGAGGAGGAGGAGGAGGAGGAGGAGGAGGAGGAGGAGGAGGAAGAGGAAGGGGGGGGGGAGATGAGGATGGGAGAGGAAGAGGGGGAGAAGAGGGGGGAGAGAAAGGAAGAGACACTGGATGGGAGGAAATACCGCACTCTACGGAGGAAAAGAAGGAAAAGGGGATGAGGGAGGGGAAAAAAGGGGAAAGGAGGGAGTGACGAGGAAAACAGGATGGTAAAGAGGGAAGAAAGTATATACAAAAAAAAACGAGAAAAAAGCCGAAACCAGTAAAAATAAATAAATGGATAAATAAATAAAAACACTAGAAATCACAACAATAGAACTAGAAAAGCAAGCAAACAGACACCACAATCTAGCTATATCCAACGTGCGTGTGCTAATGCCCATCCCCCCCCCACCCCCCGACATAATACGGGAGAGCGAGCCGAGTGGCATCCCCTCCCTCCCTCCCTCCTCCCAACCCACCTCGCACCACAAACAAAGCTTTTCCTTCGAATTACGGTAATGAGGGGTAGGGGGAGGGGAGGCGAAGGAGGTAGTCAAGGGGGGGAGGGGAGGGGGTTGTCAGGGGAGATAAGAGAACGCTGATTAGGGGGGAGGGGAGGGGGGTGATTGAGCCGCCAGGAAGAGAGGGATATTAGAGAATTAATGAAAATAAAGGGGGAACGGAGGATGATATGACAGAGAGGGAGAGGAAAAGGGAGTAGTAGGGAACAACAAAAAGGAGAGAGACAGGGAGAGAGAGAGGGAGAGAGAGAGGGAGAGAGAGAGAGGGAGAGAGAGAGGGAGAGAGAGAGAGAGAGAGAGAGAGAGAGAGACGAATCAATCAATCAATCTCTCAGTCTCAATCCCCCTCTCCTATGTTGCTACAATATCACGTGATTGCACCTAATTACACCTGGCTCGTCTATAATCGCGCCGAACCCCCACATTATGACGTCACGAATCATCATTAACACACTTCGAAAGTCGTCCGCTGCGGCCAGACTCCGTTCAATTAGACAAGATCACTGTACAAAGCGTCAAAGTCCAAAGGAAAGTTACGCCACAGAACGAAAAATTGGTAAACAAACAAACGGATGGGGAATGAGATGAAAAAATGAGACAGGAAGAAGAAAGAAAAAGAAATGGGAGAGAAGAGAAATGCGAGAATGAAAAAAATAGTCACTGACTGACCTGGAAGAAAAAAAAAATAAAATTATATATATATATATATATATATATATATATATATATATATATATATATGTATATATATATGTGTCTATATCATATGATCTGATATATGTATATGTTATATATATATGTATATATTATATATATGTATATATATTCATTATATATGACTCTACTATGTTTATCTTACGCTGGGGGTATATATATTGTTTATATATCCTTCCTTATATATATACGCTGTATATATGTATTTATATATGTATGATATGTATATAGCTTATATGTATATATATGTATATATATATGTATATATATATTATATATATTTTTAAGATATATATTATAGACGATTTATATATATATACTATATATATATGGATATATATATATATATATATATATGTATATATAGTCTGTTTGTATTGTGTATATAATCCTATTGACCTATATATATATATATATATGATTATATATATATATATATATATATTTATATATTATATATTATTATAGTATATTATTTTTTATATTATATCCCATATATATTATATTCTCAATATTTTAATATATTATATAATGTGATATATATATATATTATATATATTTTTATGATTATATGCCATATTAGGATATATATATATATCTATTATATAGTATTTATATATATTAATTAATATTATATATTTCATATATATATATATATATATTCTGATTATTATTATATATATATATATATCTTGTATATATATATATATATTCATATATATATATATATATATATATATATCGGAGAGAGAGTAGGAGAGGAGAGAAGAGACTGGGAGATGAGTGAGAGAGTTCGGCAGATGAGAGAGAGAGAGGGAGAGAGGGAGAGAGGGAGATGGGGGAGAATCGTTCGGCGTAAAAGGAGTATAACGAGAGAGACGAAAAGAAGGAAGAATGAGAAAGAAAAAGAAAAATGACAAACCTAAAACCAAAAACAAAGAGCAAGAACAAGTAAACGGTGAGCGACGGGATGGTCTGGAAGATAAGAGATGCGAGGAGGAGGAGGAGGAGGGGGAGGAGGAGGAGGTTGAAGGGGGGGATGAGTGACGTAGCAGTAGCGAGTCCGTGTGAGAGAGAGAGATAGAGGGAGAGGGGAGCGGGGAGAGGAGGGGAAGGTGGGGGAGGAGGGGGATGGTGGGGGAGGAGGGGGATGGTGGGGGAGGAGGGGGAGATGGCCAAGGTCACATTCCGTCCACCTGTCATATCACCTTCCCGCCGTTATCACACAGCGACAGTCCTCAAGGGCACGACACACGACACCGGGACCCGAACATCCTTCAAAAGCGAAGCTCCACCGCCTGCAGACGCGTGCCATTACAGATCATGTGACGCCAAGGCCCACGGGGAAAATTAATTAGCAGAAATAAGAGATAAATGCAGGTAAAAAAAAAACGATTTTAATGATAAGGTTATTTATAACGTGTAGAGTCGATTAGGAGAAGAGTCTAACAAATTATTATGGATTTATCCCCCTAACTTGAGAATATACCTATATATAATATCCAAAACATACCCCTAAATTCTACCAAGAAAATACCCCTACATTCTACCAAGAACATACCCCCCCAAACCCATAACCATAATATACCAGAACACATCGAAAATAATCCCATCGAATCTGCTCCATAAAAAAGCAGACCACGACTTTACACAATACGCGCCGTTCTTTTACGTAAATGACGTCGCTGCCGCCGCTGCCGCAGCTGTCGCCGCCGGGCACCTTATCAACACGCAGCTCTCCGCTCTCTGCTCTCCGCTCGCTCCTCGCTCCTCGCTTAGCTCCCGACGCGGCTAGACGGGCCTTTCTTTGCTTGGAAACCACTTGCTTGTGTCAAACATTCTTTTTTATTATCGTTCTCTCCCTCTTTCTCTTTCGTCCCCTCGCTTTGATACCCTTTCTTTCATCATTAAGAGATAGAAACAATAGTAAAAATTAAAGAAAAAACAGGTACAATACCATCTCCCCCTATCTTTCTCCCTTCAACTTTACTACCTATCTACCTCTCCACTTCCTCTTTCACTGCGTGTACGTGCACGTGTGTTAGAATACATACGCACTCGTCAGCATATTAGTGAACGACTCCGTGTCCATGTGTGCGCGCGTGATAATCATGTTATAATGGAAGGAGCGACAGAAGGGGGGGGGAGGGAGCGGTTGGAGGCGTTACACTGCGTCCGGTACAACTTTCTCTGCGGATCCTGCCCGATTGTGGGGAGCAAAGAGTGGTAGCGGAGTGGAGTGGGGGAGAAGAGTAGGGAAGAGTAGAGAAGAGAAGAAGGGGGGGGGCGGAGTAAGGAGGTGGTCACTAACCCCCTCGACAACACCCGACCTCACCTCCCCTCACCTTCAGCCGATCCACCTCGCATTCCCTCATCCACGCGTTGGAGAAAACACCACAAGTCAACTGCAGTCAGCAACACACGATCCCATCCCACCTGTAGCTGTACCCTACCGCGCACCCACTACCCCATGCCCGCTCTTCACACCCTGCTCCACCACCCACGCCCAACCACACCCCTCTACAAGCCAAACCCTATCCTCAGCCACCTTTTATCATCCCCTCCTCATCTCACCACCAACTCTCCCACCCCCCCTAGCTCCCCATCCACATCAATTCCCAAGCCCCATCCCCTATCCACATCAATCTCCATCCCCCTCCCCCCCTATCCACACACTCCACACCCACCCATATACTCCTCCTCTAGTCCCCACCCCATATCTCCCCTGCCACACCACCATTTACCTACTTCCTCTCCCTATACCCTCCCCTCAACCCCCACGCCACACACATCCCACACCACCCCAATTACCCCCCCCCCCTCAACAGCACCTTCCACCTCCCCTCCCCCCATACTATACCCAAGTTGCAAGCGGTTGCAAGCGTGAACAGCATCCTGCCTCTCCGCGGACGGCTCCGGGATGGCGAGCGACCTGCCCGCGTGCCGTCGACTATTCAAAAGCGAGAAAGGGACACGCCACGCGGGGACAAAAGGCAGGATCCCACTGCTGCAATTAGCATAATATCGCGGGAGGGAGAGAGAGAGAGAGAGGGGGGGGGGGAAGAGAGGGGGGGGGGGGAAGAGGGGGGGGGTGGAAGAGAGGAAATGGAGGGAGAGAGAGGGGGGGTGGAAGAGAGGGAAAGGAGAGAGAGAGAGAGAGAGAGAGAGAGACTGCAGACAGTGACGCATCCCGTAGGACCGTAGGCCTGCGAGAGAGATCTGGCACGAGAGAGATTGGAGGAGAGAGCTGCAGCAGATCCGAGAGAGAGAGAGACTTTTTTGACTTTGACGAGTTTATTGAGACAAGTGATTACGTACATCTCAAAAGGATGAGGTAACATAGGTTATCCTCACCCCCATCTTAGTCTCTTTGGGCTCACATATATTTTACAAACCTTACAGCTATGTCAACATGTTGAAATATATACAGAGCAAAAGACGGGTCAATCACAAGCATACACAATTAAATGTTTACATATCAGGAGATGAGAACGATATAACAGTATGGATTATCACCTCAGCATGCAGGTCCTCTCCTAAGGTCACATGATTACATACTTGAAATATGTGGCGCACATATATGTTATAATATATATGTATGCTTCCGGAGGAAAGAATTTATCTCGCACAGAAAGTCAAGAAGTCTGTTTGTATTTAACAGGATGATGTATCATAAATGATATTGATTCACATCTCAGAAAAATCAAGCTTGGGCTATCGTAGTCTCGGCAGAAGGGAAGTCACAATCGGGTATACACTGTTGTCAATACAATTATTGTGGTCGATGCGAAGTGTTTATACTTCTTTAAAATTTTGTATTGCCTGGCCATTGCTAAGCAGGCATACAGCTTGTTGGGGGAGTGCAGCTATCTCTGAGTTTCTGTAAGTTGAAGCATGGGACAAGTCTTCTGTAAGATATAGTGTACTAAGGTGTGTGACCTTGGTGACCTACAACCCTGCATTCTTTTTCTGTTCACCTGTCGGGGACACTTAACTCCCAGTTAGTATTTATACCCTAACCTAATTCTCATGTGCACATAGTCTTTCCACTTGCTCTTGCCCCTCCCATAAGCGAAGTCTGTGTTCATCGCTAGATGCATATAGTGTTGCAAAAAAAAGTTTCGCTCGTTTCAATCAATTCGCCTTTCTTAATCTCATCATAGTCTAACTGCATCCTCTTGATATTGCTCCTTGCCTGCTTAGAGTCGAGCACTTTGTATGTCCACCTCACATTTTTTAGCTGCCTCCTTCGCTACCTCATCTACAGCCTCATTAAGGGTGATACCGACATGCGATGGGACCCAGACGAATGTAATCTCACGTCCCTGGCTCGTAGCCTATGAGCAATCATTCGGCACTCGTTAATAATGTGCTCAAACACAGGGTCCCTGCTGTTAAGAGAGTCCAGCGCTCCCCTGCTATCCACAAAAAGAAAGCATCTTTATTAATAATTTCAATATCTTTAAGCGCCGTCAATATTGCCATAACTCAGCTGTGATGACGATATATGATTACGTCGGCCATCAGTCTTATCCCACTGCTGTGGTGGATCGCCCACCACGCCACTTGCAGTGAACTGTCTGATGATAACCCCACATCCTGCTCTGCCATCTTTCAAAACTGACCATCGCAGTTAGACATGAGCAATATCAAGGCGTGTTAGACTCTTTATTTTATGACCATATCTTGATTTAAGTTTGACCAGGTTCATAAAGCCTCTTATTCATAAGGAGGGGATCGACATCTACATTAATCGTCTGATCTCCCATGGTGGCACTTTGGCGGATGCTTGAAACGTTTGGCAAAAGTTTTGCAAGCCATAAAAGTTTTTTTCTATATCATTATTAAGCGCTTCATATATCTCGTTTGCCCTGTCTATAAAAGGTCCTTATGTTGTCAAAACCGCTGACCATATCTCTCACTACTGATATTTCTTTCCACTGTCCCTCTCATGAGCCTAACGGCTGCTATGACATTAATCTCGCTTACTCTCTGTGCAATGCTTTGCAATCCTGTCTCTTGTTCTCATTATGTCTATCCTAGCATTCATTTTGACACCCGAGGATAATACGCATAGCTTCATTATCTGCCATGGTTTCAAAGCCTTCGGAGCCTCCCTGACAAGCTATAGGAAAGTGCTGGTGCTGCATAATCCACCAGAGCTCTTACTGTACTAATGTAGCTAGCACTCAGCAGAGGCACCCGGCTCCTATCCCGCGACAAGCAAGTGCCCCTGGAGCGGCCGCATTCGAGCCTTGCACTGTGTTTAGTACGTGATTTACTTCAGCACATCCTTGCTTGAGGCAGTGAAGACCAATGTACATACCCAGATATTTATATGTTGACACCTTCTCCACTGTTTTGTTGTTTAGAGTAAGTGGCACGTTGCCTCTTTGTTTACTCTGAAATTTGGTCTTTTTCTTCATTTATAACCAGCCCCAATGTTACTGAGCAAGACTAGTAAATCTGTCCAGCGTGTTTGTAAATGGCGATGATTGGTCCCTTGTATCAATATATCATCTGCATATAAGATTGTGTAACGCCCTTAGGGTATTCCTCTGAAGCTATCCTGTTCATTAGTACATAAAGAGCATTGGCTTACAAACACACCCCCCTGTGGAGTACCCTAGCTCAAAACGTTTCTCTCTCTGAGAAACAGCCTTGAAACCATACGCAAGCTTTCCCTATCTGTCAGATAGTCACAATCCATCTCACAGCAACTTTCTGTTACACCCAGTCTTGTCAATTCTACAGAATGACCTCCCATTAGCTTTATAAAAGGCTCCAAAGGCTCCCTGTAAATCTATAAAGACTCTACACTTTTTCTGCATCATTAGACAAACCACTGCAATTACACCAGTCCCCCCTGATGAGCCGACCGAGAACGAAGAGAGAAGAGAGAAGGAGCTGAGAGTAGAGAGAGAGAGTAGAGAGAGAGAGAAGAGAAGGGGGTTGGAAGAGAGGAGAATGGAGGGACGAGAGGAGTGAGAGGGGTGGAAGAGAGGAGGAAAGGAGGGAGAGGTGAGAGGGAGAGGGGTGGCAGAGAGGAGAGGAGAGACAGAGAGAGAGAGAGGGAGAGAGAGAGAACCAGAGACGAGAGAGAGAGGAGAGAGATAGAGAGAGAGAGAGAGGGAGAGAGAGAGAGAGAGAAAAGAGAGAGAGGTAAAGGAGGAAAGAGAGGGGAAAAAAAAAAATGGAAAAAGCAGAGAGAGAGAGAGAGAGGGGGGGGGGGGAGTGGAAGAGAGGGAAAGGAGAGAGAGAGAGAGGGGGTGGAAATGGGGGAAAGGAGGGGAGAGAGAGAGAGGGGGGGGTGGAAGAGAGGGAAAGGAGAGAGAGAGAGAGGGGGTGGAAGAGAGGGAAACGAGGGAGAAAGAGAGAGAGAGGGTGGAAGAGATGGAAAGGAGGGAGAGAGAGAGGGGGTGGAAGAGAGGGAAACGAGGGAGAAAGAGAGAGAGAGGGTGGAAGAGAGGGAAACGAGGGAGAAAGAGAGAGAGAGGGTGGAAGAGAGGGAAACGAGGGAGAAAGAGAGAGAGAGGGTGGAAGAGAGGGAAACGAGGGAGAAAGAGAGAGAGAGGGTGGAAGAGAGGGAAACGAGGGAGAAAGAGAGAGAGAGGGTGGAAGAGATGGAAAGGAGGGAGAGAAAGGGGTGGAAGAGGGAAGGGAGGGAGAGAGGGGTGGAAGAGGGAAGGGAGGGAGAGAGGGGTGGAAGAGGGAAGGGAGGGCAGGGGGAGGGGGTAAACCGGGAGACAAAGTAGCTTACAGTGGCCAGAACAGTTAAGGTAGATTAAATTACAGAGAGAGGAAGAGAGAGAGCTTCCTACTACAAACTGCACCGACTGAGATAGCAATAATAAAAACGAAATGGAAAAAAAATCCACTATCTCAAACTACACACAGGAACACGTTTGTCGACCCCTTATTTCCTCATCCCACAACCCCCATCCCCCCACACCACCTCAAACCCGCCCCCACCCCTTCACCCTCCCACAAAACCCATCCCTTAAAACGTCATTAAAAAAAGCACTAATAAAAAAATAAAACACAATCATATCAAGACTAAGAAGAAAAAAAGGAGGAAAAATAGAGAGATTTCTAATGTGTCCGAAGTGTCAAGAGAGCCCGACCGATAAGCCATCTCGACGCGCTGTCGCAACGGGAGGCAGCGGCCGTGGAAGGGACACAGGCAGAAGTGCAGACAGGGATAACCTCAGAGAGAAAAAAAACAGAGGGAGAGAGAGCGAGAGAAAAGAGCGAGAAAGAGAGAGAGCGAGAGAGAGAGAAAGAGAAAGAGAGAGAGTGAGAAAGAGAGAGCGAGAAAGAGAGAAAGAGAGAAAGAGAAAAGAGAGAGAGAGAGAGAGAGAGAGAGAGAGAGAGAAAGAGGAGAAAGAGAGAGAGAGCGAGAAAAGAGAGAGAGAGAGAGAGAGAGAAAGAAAGAGAAGAAAGAGAACAGAGAGAGATAAAGAGTAAAAAAAGAGAGAGCGAGGAAGAAAGAGAGAGAGAGGAGAGAGGAGAGAGAGAGGAGCGAAGTGAGAGAGAAGAGAGAGAGAGAGAGAGGAGAAGAGAAGAAGAGAGAGAATGAGAGAGAGGAGAGAGAGAAGAGAGAGAGAGAGAGAAAGAGAGAAAGAGAGAGAGAAGAAGAGGAGAAGAGAGAAGAAGAGAGAAAAGAGAGGAGGAGAGGAGAGAAGAAGAGAGGAGAGAAGAGAGAAGAAAAGGAGAGGAGAGAAGAAGAGAGAAGATGAGAGGAGAGAAGAAGAGAGAAGAAGAGAAGAGAGAAGAAGAGAGAGAAGAGGAGAGGAGAGAAGAGAGAAGAGGAGAGGAGAGAAGAAAAGAAGAGGAGAAAGAAAGAGAGGAGAGAGAAAGAAAGAGAGAAGAGAGAAAGAAAGAGAGAAGAGAGAAAGAAAGAGAGAAGAGAGAAGAGAGAAAGAAAGAGAGAAGAGAGAAGAGAGAAAGAAAGAGAGAAGAGAGAAAGAAAGAGAGAAGAGAGAAAGAAAGAGAGAAGAGAGAAAGAAAGAGAGAAGAGAGAAAGAAAGAGAGAAGAGAGAAAGAAAGAGAGAAAGAGAGAAAGAGAGAAAGAGAGAGAGCATGAACGAGAGAGAACAGAGCAGAATAAATAATTTAGATAATAAACCGCAATTAAAGGATAGATAAAAAAAAATCAAAGAAAATAAAAATAAAAACAGACCTACATAAAACTAATCAATCACCGAATGCCGCAACCTCCCCCTTCCATTTCAGTTCCGCCGGTTCGGTCGGTCGGATACCGCACTTCCTCGATGGAGCAAGAGGAAGGAGGAGGAAGAGGAGGAGGAGGAGGGGTAGGGAAGATGAGGGGCGGGTGGAAAGAAGGCCAGAGAAGTTTCACCTGTCACTTCCCTCGTTTCTCAATCTCTACCGCTCTATTCAATAGATCTATTTGTCGCTTGAGTTGTGTCTATTCGTCTATCGATTTATCTTGATCTTTCCATCTATTTCGATCTACTTATTTCCATATATTATTCTAGATACGTCTATTAAGCAGGGGGAGGAGGAAAAGAAGAAGAAGAAGGAGGAGGAGGAGGAGGAGGAGGAGGAATAAAAGGAGGAAAAAAGGGAGGAAAATAAGGAGGGCGGAAAAAATAAGGAAAAGGAGGAAAAGGAGGAAGAGGAGGAGGAGGAGGAGGAGGAAAAGAAAGCGAAAGAAAAGAGAGGCGCTGAAGATTTTAAAAATCAAGAACAATAATATGAGAGCCAAGTTCTGATGAAGATAAGAAAGAAACCTAGGCCTATAGATATTTCCTTGTATCACAAAAAAACATGTTGACTCTAAATAAACAAACTGTCATCTCTTACCATTATTGAGTCGTTTTCTTATGATCGGATACAAAAGTTCCATATTCAATTTCCGGGGAAGATTTTTCTTTCTTTCTTTCAATATATTTTAAAGTAAAAACAACAACAACACAATTCCCGCAGATTATCAAACTATTAATTTAACGAAAATAAGTAGTAAATAACGCGAAAACAAGTACTGGTGTTCTATCGACACGGCAGCCATCGTGCCCAGAAACTAGATACAACTTAAAACTTTTTTAAACTTTTATTTTTAACTTGTTAAACTTAAATTTACTGTAAACTCGTTTTTTTGTATTTTTTTTTTTTTTTTACTTTTTTTTTTTACTGTTGTTAGTACTACAACTGTTACTTTGTCAACTTTGTCTTTATATATTTTTTCTTGGGGGTAGGATTATCTTGATACTACTTGCTTTTATTTTTTGTTTGTTTTTCCGCTAAAAATGCGAAGGTCGAAACAGAATATCACGACCGCGCTGATGAATAAATAAAAGGAATTGACTACTAACGTGAAAAAATAACTAGATACAAGTAGAATTTAAATTCCGAAAGGCAGACGAAAAAATAATAATAAAAAAATATGATGATGATGATGATGAAGATGATTAATAAAGAAATCAATAAACTTGATAATAAAATAATAGATACATTTCCATACCCGAGCTTCAAGGTAACCACATCATCCTCGCCCTCAACACCCCCCCTCATACCTCCCTCCCTCCCTTCTTCGTATAACACCCTCCTCCCTACACTCCCCCTCCCTTCCTTCCTTCCCCAACACCCCCTCACGTCCTCCGTTCCCACGCCCCTTTCCCTTTTCCTTTGCCCTCTCGCCCTCTAGGCCCCTTCGGCGGTGGCATCGAGGTGCCGGTGCCGCCGCCGACGCCGCCGCCGCCGCCCCAGCTGTGGTGTGTTGTGTACGACCACGTACGACCACGATGATGCCGGTATTATCGACGCCGCCGCCGCCGACACGCCTCCTCATTTTCATAAAATGGCAGCTGTGGTGTGTTGTGTACGACCACGATGATTATTATCCGAGGCCGCGACCGCCCTCATTTTCATAATGGAGTCGCCGACCTCCGGGAAGTGTTGATTTCTTTCTTTCGCTCGCTCGCTCGCTCTTTCGACATCTCTACCTCTCTACCTATGTACTTCTGTACCTCTCATACATTCGAGCGCACACACTTTATATACATTAAGTATATGAACTTACCAAAAGAGAGGCGGGGAGGAGAGAGAGTGCAGAGAGAAGAGAGAGAGAGGGGGAGAGGGGATGAGCGAGAAGGGGGAGAAAGGGAGAAGAGGGGGGGAGAGGGAGAAGCGAAGGAGAGAAGGATGGGAGGTGGGGTGGGAGAAGGGGGGGAGGGGAAGGAGAGGAGAGGGGGGAGAGAGAGGGGAGAGAAAGAGAGAGACGGAGAGAGAGAGAGAGAGGAGGAGGGAGGCCCGAAGAGAGCGATTGAGGGGGGGGGAGAAGGCGAAGAGAGAGAGACGATAGGAGAGAGATGAGAGTGAGAGAAAGAGGAGAGAGAGAGAGAAGATGAGAGAAGCGAGAGAGAAAGAGAGACGGGAGAGAAGTGGGGGGAGCAGGAGAGAGAGAAGAAAGAGAAAGAGAGAGAGAGGAGAGTCGGAGGGGGGGGAGAGAGAGGAGAGAAGAGAGAGAAAAGGAGAGAGGAAATGAGAAGAGGAGAAGAGAGATGAGAGACGAGAGAACGATGAGATGAAGGAGAATAGACACGAGGACGAGAGACAAGGAGCAGAGAGGCGAAGAGATGAGCAGGCGGACATATCGGTAGAGACGGGAGGAGAGAGGTTGGAGACGAGAAAGACACAAGGGAGAGAGGTGGCGAAGAGCAGAGGGAGAGAGAGAGGAGGAGAGAGAGAGGAGAGGAATAAGAGAAGGGAGGAGACGAGCGAGAGAGCGAGACAAAGCTGAGCCCCTGGCTGAGAGAGAGAGAGAGAGCGATGGGTGGCAGAATGAATGAGAGGCAAGGCGGGGAGAGAGAGAGAGAGAGAGAGAGAGAGAGAGAGAGAGAGAGAGAGAGAGAGAGAGAGAGAGAGAGGAGATTGTTTATCTTCATGCACAAAACTATGTTCTTTGGTCTATTTAGTTATAAATACCACAATTAAGTTTAATTGGCAGAACACAAGCATTTGCTAATGAGACTTCTTAGTTTACTTTGCGATTGCATGTAATTACTGACAATAAGAGTAATTTAATTTTTATTTTTGTAACTAAAAGGCATTACTGAAAAAAATAACTTCGTTTCCGTTTAAACGCATGTGTAATTAGTAAAGACAAATTAAAATGGATAACAAAAACAGTAATAATGGAAAATAAACAAATTACGTTCCTTTGCCTTTCCCTCCGCCTTCCCTCGCACATTCCAAGGAATCACTTCAAGACATCTTAGATACGTAGAGACAGGCACTCGTCACTGACACTGACACTGCCTTCTCACTCCCCATCCCCCATTCCCCCATTCCCCATCCCCAATTCCCCTCAGATCCCCTCCTCTCGAACCTACTCCCCCCCCCTCTTCCTCCTCCCCATCTCCTCTCCCCTCCTTACCCCCATGCACCTCCATTTTCCATGTCCTGTTTCCCCACTCATCTCACCCCCCCTACTTCGCCCTCTCGTCCACTTACTTTTCCATACCTTTAGCCTCCCCCCTATCCTGTTCCATCCCTGCTCCCCCTCCCTCCATCCCTTCTTTCCTTCCTTTGCCCGATCGAACGAGGGTTTCGCGGTTATGCCATCCCCCCCTCTTTCTCCACTCTTTCCTCCTTCCATCCTCATCTCTCCCCTCTTTGCTTCACTTCTATTTAAGCAAGCATATGCGTTCCTCGAGGCACCGACGTGCACATACTCTATAGCACGTGCATCATTCTCTCACACCCAGTCAGGCCTTGGAGTTGTGGAAGAAAAAGGGGAAAGAGTTGGGGAAGCATAGGGAAACATTGTTGGGGGGGGGGGGGGAAGGGGGAAATGGGACAAAAAAAGAAGCAACAGACAAACAGGAAAATAAGCATGCAACACTGTGGCTTGCATCCGACCCGGACAAGGACAGGCACGGGAACCAAGCGGATGCAGTTACACAGATAGATAAACAAACACGGAAACCCCAAGTGATAAAAACTGACACACATACACAAAGACATCCACAATCACAGAGGCGCACACACGCACACTCACACACGAAGGTATAAACAGATACAGCAACAAATCCAAAGAAAACAAAACAAAACAAAAAAACAGCCACAGCCCCACATAAAAACAGTAACAGGCGCTTAGTGACAGCACCATCAAAAGCTCTCACCAAGCTACGGGAGAGCAAGTTAGCACCCCAACCACCCCTTCCCTTCTACCCCCTCCCTTAACCGCTCCCTATCACCCCCATTCCCCCCTGTAACCCCCCCCCACCCATCCTTCTTCCGCTCCCCATCTCCCCCTTGCCTAACCCCCCGTACCCATATCCCCCATTACCCACACAGCCACACTCAACAGACCCCTACCACGCCCACAATGGCACCGCTGTACGCAAGCGGTCGCCACCCCCCCCCCCCTTCCATTCCATATCCATCACCTCCCCCCCCCTCCCAAGTGCTCACCGCCGCCACACCTCTCTACTCGCTACTCGCACACACGGCATCTCTTGTTTACACGTGCCGGAGGAGGAGGGATGAGGAGGAAGAGGAGGAGGGATGAGGAGGAAGAGGAGGAAGAGGAGGAAGAGGAGGAAGAGGAGGAGGAGGAGGAGGAGGAGGGAGGAAAAGAGAAAGGAGAGGAGGCGGACCGAGGCGGTAGGCAAGGAAGGCAAAACGGCGGTAAGGAGGAGGAAGAGGAGGAGGAGGGATGAGGAGGAGGAGGAGTCAGGAGGAAGGAAAAAGGAGTGAGTGAGAGAGAGGACAGAAGCGAGGAGCAAAGAAGAGGAAGACAATGTAGAAAAGCAGCGAATGGAAAGGAAATAGAAAAAGGAAGGAAACAAAAAGGAGAAGGGGCAGAAGACGAGGGCGTTCGGCCAGCGATGAGGCAAAGCGGCGAGAGGGAAACGACGACTCATAACGATCAACATAATTCAAAGACTCAACTTTGCAATGCAGACTTGCACTCCTGGCCATGTAAAGTACCCGCTCGTTGTGGATTTAAGTTCCCATGCATTGCCAAAGTCTGCGTCTGCAATAACGCCTACCGAATCTATTATACTAACGAGCAAGCAAAAGCAGATACACAAAAAACGTAGAACAAATACACAGCAAGAGAGATCAAACAAAAAAAAAAAACAAAAAAAAAGTGAACAAGTAAAGTGACACAACCTAAATAGCAAAAGGGACACATCAGAAAAGAGTAAAAACAAAAGCCAAACACAAGCCGTCTCCCACGTCCACAAGAGCTGACGCAACGGCCCTTTCCAAAACGCCAAAGCGGCAGCGAGGAAATATTCCAATTACTGCACAATGACCGGGGTTGCAAAACTATCGATCTTTAAAGAAAAACAACAGCTTGCAACCCCCCGTCTTTGCTCTTCTGCAATTCCCTAATCGGTTCTCAAGGCCTCAACGTCTGAAGTAGAACATGTGCATTTGATATAGAAGTGTAACTGTGTGTGTGTGTGTGTGTGTGTGTGTGTGTGTGTGTGTGTGTGTGTGTGTGTGTGTGTGTGTGTGTGTGTGTGTGTGTGTGTGAGGAGTTGTGAGTCTGTTGGGGCGACTGTATGTGTCTGTATGTGCATATGTATCTGTATTATATGTGCCGTGATGCGTATATGTATATGTATATTTAAATGTATATGCCATACCGTATATGTATATGCAAATGTATATGATATATGTCATAGTATATGTATCTTATGTATATGTATATTATATGCAGTAGTATATGCATGTATATGTATATGCATGTATATGTATATGCATGTATATGTATATGCATGTATATGTATATGCATGTATATGTATATGCATGTATATGTATATGCATGTATATGTATATGCATGTATATGTATATGCATGTATATGTATATGCATGTATATGTATATACATGTATATGTATATGCATGTACTGTATATCTATATGCTTGTATGTATATATATGTATGTGTATATAAATGTATGTATATATATGTATGTATATATGTATATACATGATTTAATACATATGATACAATAAATATGAGTGAGGGAGCTCTAGCGAAGGCATGCTAGCGAGTGTTTGAGTAAATGCATGTGTAAACAATGTAAATAAATATTCACATACATAACCATGAAAATAAACAAACATGCTTACTCATCCACACAAGATGCCGAACTCAGCCCAATACAAAAAAGATAATAAATTATAAGACCCAGAAAATGACAAGAAGAAGGGCAGAAACGCAAGCAGGTACCGCTGTCACGTCTTATGTGTTCTCGTGCATGCGGGAAGGAGGAGAGGAGGGGAGGGGAGGAGGAGGAGGATAGGAGGATAGAAGGAGGAGGATAGGAGGGGAGAGGAGGAGGATAGGAGGGGAGGGAAGAAGTGTGGGAAGGAGGGAAGAAAGTGAGGGAAGGAGGGGGAGGAAGTATTTAGGGATGGAGGAAGAAAAATCTGCAAGAAGAGGAAGTTGACGGAAAGTGAGGGAAGGAGGGGGAGGAAGTGAGGGAAGGGAAGGAGTGTGGTGACGGGCGAAGGGTGAGGAGGAAAGGAGGATGAGGGAAAGGAAAGGAGGGGGACGGAGGAAAAGTGAGGGAAGGGGAGGAAGTGGGGAAACGAACGGGAGCACAAAGGAACAAGGAGTGGTGCATAAAAATAAGCCAATAACGAAAAAAGAAGGGGAGTAGGAAGTAGCGGGAGAAGGGGAGGAGGGACGAAAGTGAGGGAAAAGGAGGACGGGAAGGAGGTGAGGGAAGAAGTAGGGGAGAGGAAGTGCCAAGTGAGGGAAAAAAAGAAGCAGTGGAGGAGGTGAGGGAGGAGTGCCGCGGGGCTGACGAGCTAGCCTCCTGGAGGCCTAGTAGGCGGGACGTTCTGCCGCCGGTCTGTCCTTGATTGCAGCAGGGAAGGAGGGAAGGGAAGGAGGTGAGGGAAGGAGGTGAGGGAAGGAGGTGAGGGAAGGAGGTGAGGGAAGGAGGTGAGGGAAGGAGGTGAGGGAAGGAGGGAAGGAGGGCACGTAGCAAGACGGCAAAGGGGAAAGGGAAAGGGAGACGGAGAGGGAGAGAAAGAGAGGGAGCGGCAAAGTAGGCAGAGAGATACAGAGCAGAAAATAGACAGAGAGAGAAACGGAGAGTCGGGGGCGGCAGCGAGGTCATTAACATTCCGAGACATCAAACTCATCAGATACTCGAGTCAATAAGAGAGCGGAAGGACGAGTCTCGAGATATGCCCAAGACCCGCTATCGCTCCAAACATTTCCTCGAGGGAGACATTCGAGAGGCGATAGGGAGGGGGGAAGGGAGGGGAAAGAAGAGAGGGGAGGGGGGAAAGAAGGGAGGCAGAGATAGAGAGAGGAACAGAGGAGAGAAAAGAAAGATGAGAGAAGAGAGAAAGAGAGGAGAGGAAATGATGAACAGAAAGACAGAAGAGGCCGAGAGAGAGGAGAGGAGGAGAGAGGAAAAGATCGGAAAGGGCGAAGAGGGAGGGGAGGGGAGGGGAGGAAGGAAGAAGGGGAGGAAGGAAGAAGGGAAGGAAAGGACAGAGAGAGAGAGAGAGAGAAAGAGAGAGAGAGAAAGAGAGAGAGAGAAAGAGAGAGAGAGAGAGAGAGAGAGAGAGAGAGAGAGAGAGAGAGAGAGAAGAGAGAGAGAGAGAGAGAGGACGAGTAGAGAGGCGCGACAGTTCTGGGGGGGGGAGAGAGGGAGAGAGAGAGAAAGAGAGAGAGAGAGAGAGAGAGAGAGAGAGAGAGAGAGAGAGAGAGAGAGAGAGAGAGAGAGAGAGAGAGAGAGAGAGGAGAAAGATTTGATTTTGATATGTTTATTCAAACTATATGCATTGTATACACATGAATAGGCATAGGAACTATGCCTAAATGATTTGGAGAGAGAGAGAGAGAGAGAGAGAGAGAGAGAGAGAGAGAGAGAGAGAGAGAGAGAGAGAGAGAGAGAGAGAGAGAGAGAGAGAGAGAGAGAGAGAGAGAAATGAATGAGAGCGAGGGAAGAAACAGTGAGAGAGTCAAGACGGCACCTGGCAAGGGCGTGGGAGAGAAAGAGAGAGAGAGGGGGGGAGAGGGGAGGGAGGGCACAAGAGTGAGGAAGAAGTGAGGGTAGGAATGAGAGGGCGGGGGGTGGCGGAAGGGGAGGGGGAGAGGATGAGTGACAGGTAAGTGCCACGGCTGCCAATCTTCCGAGTTCGCCTGCTACTTGTGACCTTTATCACATCATGGGACTCGACTAACCCATCAGCGCGTTGCCACCTTGCACTCTTGCACAGGTGGAGGTTTCTCTAGGCTCCTACCTTCGCTTCCCTCAACCTCCGGCCTCCTCGACCCCACCTTCTACGTCCTACTTCTCCAATCTTCTACCTCCCACCTCACCAAACCTCAACCTTCTAACCCCTAACCTCCTTCCTAACTCCTACCCCTTATACCTCTTCCCATTCTAACCCCTAACTGTTTTACCTACCTTTTGCCTCCTTACCTCTTACCTTCCTCAACCCCACTCCCACCTCCTTGTGTCCTAGCCCTACCTCTCACCTTCCCGGCCTCCTCCTTCCCTCCTATCCACCCCAACCCCCCTCCTATCAAACCTCCACTGCCTCTTACCTCTCCAAACTCCCGCTTCCAATCCTTTCACAATACCTAATCACCATAACCGATGCATCGGCTCCTCTACAGTGTCGCCGCCCCTGTCGATGCAGCAGCCTTACCCATCCGTATTCTACTCGGGAACGATTCCTCACTGCCGCTGTCGCCTCATAGGGAGAGCAATCTTAGTCAATGAATTTATTGCAACAGTCTGCAACAACAAGCCAAGTCATCTACTAAGGCATCTATCCGTCGACCGTTAAACATTCCACACCCGCCCACGGCAGTCATCACATCCGACGACGTCATTCGACATCACACATCCAGGTCACCACACCCGACCAATACCACCCACCACCCATGACGTCCTCACATCCAACCATACCACCACACACCACACCCAACTACACATCACTACTACATCCGACTACGTCACTATACCCTATTACATCACCATACCCGACGTAAGTCCCCCGCAGCCGCCGAACCGACCACCACCTCCTCCCTTCCCGCGAGTTCCTCAGCCGCTCCCGGTAATGCAATCAGCCATTCCAATAAGCGTCGCCACACGCTGCTTGTGCCTATGCCTGTGCCTGACCTCCGTATTCCTGGACATAACCACGGGGAGGTATGTGTGTGTGGGGGGGGGGGGGTGTCTTCGTACTTTTCCTATTCCTCCTACTGCTGCTCCTGCTTCCTTGGTTTTCCTTATTCTTCCTCACCCTACGTTCGCGCTCGCTTTCTCTTCTACCTTTCTTCTCTTTATATTTCTTTCTCCCCGCTATTCTTCCTCCTCACTCCTCACCACATTTCCTCATCATCATCACCACCACCACCACCGGCATCATCATCATTTCATCATCCTTACCACCATTAGCATCATTATCGACATCATCCCCCGCTTCCTCCTCGTCCTCGCCCCCCCCCCTCCCTCCCTCCCCCTCCTCCTCCTCCTTACTCCTTCCCACGCCTCTTTCTACATCAGGAAATTGGATGCAGCTTTCCACTCCCACCTGAAGGCTTTTCATCTACGCATCGATTCCCGATCCCCCGTGACTGGAACTTCTTAAATATTACAAAAAGGGGGGTGTGAGCTTTTTCTTCTTTTTTTTCTTTTTTCTTTTCTTAGTCTCCTTATCTATTCACTCCAAGTTCTCTACCTACCAACCTACCTACCTACCTATTTATCCATCTATCTTTCTACTGCTTCTTTGCAATCTACCCTTTGATCTATCTATCCATCACTCAACCTATCTATCTATACTCACCCACCTATCTATATCTATCACGTGTCACATGCCGTGCTACAGCCTGTCCACTCCCTCCCCCGCCCCCTCCCCCTCCCCCTCCCCCTCCCCATTCCCCCTGGCTTTCACCCCCCCCCCCACCTCCCTCCAGATAACCCGCGGCTTAAGATAGTAGATAACAGTATAAAGCCCGGCTAAAGTTCGCCTGTACTAACTCAAGATGTAAAGAGAGAGAGAGTAAGAGAGAGTCGCAGAACAACAAATCTTTGGGGATAACAAATCTCCCTTTATCTTTTGAAGAAGGTGCGGCGGGGAGCCAAAAGCGCCGGGGCCGAGGACGAACGATTGTGAAATGGCGCACCGAACACCCACCGCAAGGTACTTTGTACTTTGTACTTTTACTTCTACTTCTACTACTTCTATTACAGTTGCTGCTGCTATTATTGCTGCCAATACTACTATTACTACTACTAACCACTATTATTACGACAACTGTTATTCCTACTACCACAACTAAGACTTTTCCCCACTACTACAACCATCACCACCATTACTACAAATAGTACTTGTACTATAGAACAAGAAATGGCGACTGCAGTCCTTCAAATAAAGGCAGGAGAAGGGAGTTCTGTCCCTCGTAATGGCATTCCGCAGTCCTTCGGGGAAAAAGGAAAAAAAAAAGTTTGCGAGGGTCATTATCTTTCATAAAGCGTGGGAGGGGGAGAGGGTATGAGGGGAAAAAAGGGTAGATGGAACGAATGGAGGAGGATGGGAGAGGAGGGGGGGAGAGGAGGAGAACTAGGACAAGGGGTGGGGGGGGGAGGACAATGACGAGGGAGGGAGGGAGGGGGAGAGAGAGGAAGACGGAGAGTGAGAGTGTGGGCCAAAACTTCCAAATGGGCGTGCATGCAGTGCACCCCCACAGACGAGACTTCCAGATCGAAAAGGGCAGTGTCGTAGAGCTAGGCCTACCTAGTGCTACGGCAAGCGTAAATCATTTCTCATTTATCCAGCTAAAGGCGCCTGGATAAGCCAATCCAAGCGGTCACCTGACCAAGCAGCTGATTCGTCCACCTTACCATTTCGCTCCACATCCCACTCCGCACATGCCACAAGCACTGCTAATATCTCTATTAGAACGTATTTTTGTATGTTGGCCTAAAGTAGAAACGAAAATTAAGGTTTATTCACATACACCATTACGGAAAATTTGGGGGGGGGGGGCGGTATCAAACACCCACGCTACATACTAAAGAAAAATAATAACACAAAAAAGTCAATAGAAATGGATTACAGAGAGATAAGAACGACAAAGAAAAAAAACACGAAAAAAAGGATAAGAAAGCGACAAAATCCACTCTCACCACACGGTTTGAACTAAAGGATATACATTACTATCATAACAAGGCTTGATGACAATCCCCGCACGGTATCAGCAAAAGTAGAATATTCAAGGGATAACTTTTATAAGAATGACTTTCGAAATTAGTGCGACCTTTAAGCCCTTAACTCTTGACCTAACGTGATAAATGAGATACAGTAAGCCCACCCACTGTCACCGAGGTTATCTTCTTATCCTTCGTTATCTTGGTTTCCATATAGATATGTTTTATAGATCTATTTTTAGATTTTTCTGGGTTTAGTTTTCAAAGAATAAACTAAGAAATGAAAATGCCCCCATCATCGAACTCCACTATACAAAACAGAGCATCTGTACTCCCCGACCTCTCACTCCACTCACTCAACGATCCCAACACACTCAAAACACCCAACTCACCTGAAATATAAAAAAACACACTAAATAACCACAAAACATGCACGCATAATACAAACCCCGCACAACAACACCCAAGAACACACACGGCTCATGTACTTACTTTTGATGGGACGACCATTCGTTGCTGCCTCGCCTTGAAAGAGGAAAAGCATGCATGAGAATCAATTATGTTCCTTCTTAAAGGCGTGATTTATGCATGGTGATTTGTTTTGCCTTCTCCTTTTTTTAAATAAATGAATGCACAATCGGTGACAAACATCTCGGGGGTGATTCATGTGGTAAGAAGAAGAAAACATTGTGGTGAATTTAACATTTAACGTGAAGTAAATAATTGCAATAAAGATGACCATGCTAAACATTTACGAAACAAAACAATTAACATGAGAGATACACCGTAGCGTAAGTGATAACAACAGTGATAAAAAACACAGCAATATTAATAACCATTGTAACAAAATAACAACAATGAGAAAAAGAAAGAAAGAAAAAAAAACTCTTGGTTAACCCGTCTTTATTCTAATAGAGTTAGAAAAGTTCTCTTCGACCTGCTACAGAATCTAACTCTCCTAAATGCTATCATAATAGCCTATCCTAACTCGCCTAACTCTGGCCTAACTCCGTGTTCTCATTCCCCTCCCCACCCCCCTTCCTTTTCAGGAGGTCATTCTTCTTACGACCTTGTTCTTCGAATTCGTCCTTCCTTCCTCTCCAGGTTGGTCTAACGACCTTTTTTTTCTTTCTTTTTTATTACCACTATACCCACTATCGTTCACTATCCCCACCACTATTCGAACTTCTTTCTCGAGTTCGCCAATATGATATTCGAGCTAGACTATACTACCTAGGTATTCCACTATCTTGGACTATCTTAAACGCTACTATCACCACCACTCAAGAGACAATAAGATTAGTAAATGATAGTCGGAAATAATACCAATTCATCATAGCTCGCTACATCGTTATCGTTTTATGGCATCATAACACCAGCCTCGACACCATATGCATCCGCAACCTAACCTATGGCCTCTACATCGCAGAGTTCCCCCACCATTCCCCACCATCCCACTCCATCGTCTCAATCCATCTTTCACATTTTCCCTCTCCCTCTCCCTCTCCCTCTCCCTCTCCACCCCTTCTCTCTCCCCTCCCCTCCCTGCTTTCAAGGTCCCTTCTATGTCTTTTCCTTCTCCCCCCTCCCTCCCATTCCCCTTTCCATCCCTATACCCCTCTTCCTTCCCTCCCTCCCTTTCCTCCCATCCACCCTTCCCTCCCCCTCCCGCCCCACCATCCCTCCCCCTCCCTTAACCTTGACACACGTTAACTAGGGTTACGCAGTTAAAATTAACAAACCGAAAATAATAACACGACACATTCATTGGACTTGCGCCCGAACGCCTGCCAGTGGAAAGACACTTCGAAAACATCAACACAAATCAATGTTTATGTTGCAATGAAAGAGGATGAGAGAGCACGGGGAAGTGTGTGTGTGGGGAAAGGGGGGAGAGAGAGAGAGAGGGAGGGAGGGAGGGGGAGAGAGAGAGGGAGAGAGAGAGAGAGGGGGAGAGAGAGAGAGAGAGAGAGAGAGAGAGAGAGAGAGAGAGAGAGAGAGAGAGAGAGAGAGAGAGAGAGAGAGAGAGAGAGAGAGAGAAAAGAAAGAGAGAGAGAGAGGGGAAAAATGGAGGAGGGAAGTGGAGGGAAAAGGGGAGGGTGGTGAGGGGAGAGAGGCGAAGAGGGAAGGGGATAAAAGGAGGGAGGGGGATAAAGGGAGGGGAAAGGACGGAACGGAAGGTGAGAAGAGAAGATAGGGGAATGAGAGGAAAGAGAGGTAAACGAAGGTGAGACAGGAGGGCGAGAGAGCGGTAAAGTATAGTACAGAGAAGATGGAATGGAAGTTCGAAGGGAGGAGGGGGGTAAAATAAGAGCAAGGGGGAGTAAGAGAGAGAGGGATGTATAGGGGTGGGGGCAATGCCATACCCCCATCAACCTCAAATGTACTCCAGGACAGAAAAAAAATGAACTCAGTAAATATCCTTTGCCAAATATATACTCTTCCCTTATAAAAGAAACGAAAAACGGTTACAGAAGACAAAGAAAACGGGCGAAAAATCATCCTTCTCCCTACCCAACCCCACCCCCAAACCACCCTCCCCCTTCCCACCTTCAATGGGTGCCAGAGACTTGTCACCATGGATGAGGGAGAGGGGGAGGGGGAGGGAGGAGGGGGAAGGAGGAAGAGGGGGAGGGGGAGGGAGGAGGAGGAGGAGGAGGAGGAGGAGAAAGGGAAACGTAAGGGGAGAGGGAGGTAAATGAAAGAGGAGGAGGAGTAAGGTGAGGAGAGGAAAAGGTTAGAAGGCATAGAGAGAAGAATGGAAAGAAAAAGAAAGAGGGTGGAGAATGAGGAGGAAAGAAAGAGGGTGGAAACCATGGTGATGCGAGGTGGGGGAATTAAAAGTAATTCTTCCCATACGCAGATTGACACACCCGCGTCATTTAACCCTCACTTCCCCCCACCCCTAACCTTCAGTCCCCTTCCCCCTCTAACCCCTCCACACCCATCTCACCACATCCACGACCCCCCCCCCCCGCCTTCCGCCCCGTCTCTCTCAAGACAAAAGAAGACAAAAAATACATAACACTTTGTACGCACATTGCATATGCGTATGTATCATATTTGGTGTACATAACTATCAAATACACCGTACAGGTGTAATTAGTCATGTAAGAAAAAGTGTGAGTAGTCCTAAGTGAGTGATTGTGGGTGTGAGGCAGTCAGTGTAATCGTTAAGTATTCCACGAGGGAGCAACCGTTGAGAAAGTAAACGTGAGAGCAAACAGTAAACGTGAGAACAGACAGTAATCATTAGAGTAAACGTGAGAGCAAACAGTAAACATGAGAGTAAACAGTAAACATGAAAGTAAACGTGAAAGTAAACAGTAATCATTAGAGTAAACGTGAGAGCAAACAGTAAACATTAGAGTAAACGTGAGAGCAAACAGTAAACATAAGAGTAAACGTGAGAGCAAACAGATCAATCAGTAAACGTGAGAGTAAACACGAAAATACAAGTGTGTGTGAATGTATTGGCATGGCACTTAGGCCTAAACCGAAATTCAAGAAAAGACAAGACCAGACAAGACGAAGAGGGAAAAAGCGACACAATACACTTGCCAAACAGTTACAGGCACAGACAAGACAATCAGTGAGTAAGAATTATATAAAAGTAGAGATGGAAAGTTAAACAAACGATGGAAGGGGAAGAAGAGATGGTAAGTTTAAGAATGAAAGCAGAAAATCAAAAGACAATGGGGGGAAAAAGAGTGAGAGAGAGAGAGAGAGAGAGAGAGAGAGAGAGAGAGAGAGAGAGAGAGAGAGAGAGAGAGAGAGAGAGAGAGAGAGAAGAGGGGTGATATATGAAGTAAGGAAGGAGACAAGGAGGAAAAGGAGGAGGAAAAAGAGGAGAGAGAGAAAGGGAGGAGAAAGGAAGAAGGTGAAATGGAGTGGGGGGGGGTGTCATGTGGAGGAACCAGGGTACACATAACACCCATACAGTTGGAAGCGACGTCATCCACTGAAGCTTAAGGTAGGAAAACAAAGTCGAGCTCCCCCCCACCCCCCAGTGTCATCAGCTGATCTCGGAGAACAAAAGAGAAAGTACAAGGAAGGGGTAGTAGGGGCGGGGGAAGGAGATGGGTGATACGAAGAGAATGGGTGGAAGGAAGGAGAAGAAGGGAATAGATGAGAGAGTGAGAGAGAGCGAGAGAGCGAGAGAGAGAGAAAGAGGAGAGGGATAGGGAGAGAGGGAGAGAAAGAGGAGAGGGAGAGGGAGAGAGAGAGAGAAAGAGGAGAGGGAGAGGGAGAGGGAGAGGGAGAGAGAGAGAAAGAGGAGAGGGAGAGGGAGAGGGAGAGAGAGAGAAAGAGGAGAGGGAGAGGGAGAGAGAGAGAGAAAGAGGAGAGGGAGAGGGAGAAGGAGAGGGAGAGGGAAAGAGGAGAGGGAGAGGGAGAGGGAAAGAGGAGAGGGAGAGGGATAGGGAGAGGGAGAGGGAAAGAGGAGAGGGAGAGGGATAGGGAGAGAGGAGAGGGAGAGGGATAGGGAGAGAGAGAGAGAAAGAGGAGAGGGAGAGGGAGAGAGAGAGAGAAAGAGGAGAGGGAGAGGGAGAGGGAGGAGAGAGAGAAAGAGGAGAGGGAGAGGGAAAGAGGAGAGGGAGAAGGAAAGAGGAGAGGGAGAAGAAAAGAGGAGAGAGAGAGGAAAAGAGGAGAGGGAGAGGGAAAGAGGAGAGGGAGAGGGAAAGAGGAGAGGGAGAGGGAAAGAGGAGAGGGAGAGGGAAAGAGGAGAGGGAGAGGGAAAGAGGAGAGGGAGAGGGAAAGAGGAGAGGGAGAGGGAAAGAGGAGAGGGAGAGGGAAAGAGGAGAGGGAGAGGGAGAGAGAGAGAGAAAGAGGAGAAGGAGAGGGAGAGGGAGAGAGAGAGAAAGAGGAGAGGGAGAGGGAGAGAGAGAGAAAGAGGAGAGGGAGAGGGAGAGAGAGAGAGAAAGAGGAGAGGGAGAGGGAGAGAGAGAGAGAAAGAGGAGAGGGAGAGGGAGAGGGAGAGAGAGAGAAAGAGGAGAGGGAGAGGGAGAGGGAGAGAGAGAGAGAGAGGAGAGGGGGGGGGGGAGGGAGAGAGAGAGAGAAAGAGGAGAGGGAGAGGGAGAGGGAGAGAGAGAGAAAGAGGAGAGGGAGAGGGAGAGAGAGAGAGAAAGAGGAGAGGGAGAGGGAGAGGGAGAGAGAGAGAGAAAGAGGAGAGGGAGAGGGAGAGAGAGAGAGAGAGAGGAGAGGGAGAGGGAGAGGGAGAGAGAGAGAGAAAGAGGAGAGGGAGAGGGAGAGAGAGAGAGAAAGAGGAGAGGGAGAGGGAGAGGGAGAGAGAGAGAGAGAGAGGGAGAGGGAGAGGGAGAGGGAGAGGGAGAGGGAGAGGGAGAGGGAGAGGGAGAGGGAGAGGGAGAGAGAAAGAGGAGAGGGAGAGGGAGAGAGAAAGAGGAGAGGGAGAGGGAGAGGGAGAGAGAGAGAGAAAGAGGAGAGGGAGAGGAGGAGAGAAGAGGAGAGGAGAGGGAGAGGGAGAGAGAGAGAGAGAGAGAAAGAGGAGAGGGAGAGGGAGAGGGAGAGGGAGAGGGAGAGAGGAGAGGGAGAGGGAGAGGGAGAGAGAAAGAGGAGAGGGAGAGGGAGAGGGAGAGAGAAAGAGGAGAGGGAGAGGGAGAGGGAGAGGGAGAGGGAGAGAGAGAGAGAGGGAGGAGAGAGAGAGAGAGAGAGAGAGAGAGAAAGAGAGAGAAAGAGAGAGACAGAGAGAGAGAGATAAAGGCAGGGATGACAAACAGGATATTAAAAATAGATAAAGAGATTGGACAGCAACAGGATTACATACGGGAGGATGCCTAGATAAACAAGAAAAGAGGAACAAAGGGAATAGGAGAGAGAGAGAAAAAAAAGAAAAAAAAAAAAAGAGAAAGCCAACCTCAAAGGAGCACCGGGATGTAGGACGCGCAGAACGGACGTTATTGCACAACCCCCCCCTAACCCCCCCTCCTCCTCCTCTCCACAACAATCCGCCTTCCACCCCTCCCTCCCTCCCTCCCAATCCATGCCATCATCCGTCTCTCGCAACCATCCTGCAACATTGCATTGACCTGACCTGCAAGCCCAGACAACTCGACCTAGCTTTCACCCCCTACCCCTTACCCCCATCCTTACCCGACCCGACAATGCCCTGACCTGCATTTCACGTTATTTATCTCTCTCTTCCTCTCCTTTCTCTTTCCTTCCTGTCCCTTGCCTTGCTCTTTAACCTTCCTTCCTTCCGTCCCTTTCCTCATGTCTCTCACCCCCCCCCCCCACCTTTTCCTTTTATTTCCTTTTTTTCTTCTTCTCCTTCTACTCTTATTCCTTCTGATATGACAGTACCATAAGCTTATACAACATGATGCCAATATATTAGAATAAGAAAAATGAATAGTAACCACAGTCTTGGTTACACAATATTATTTATACAACATATACACTAACGGCATACAACACATTACAGACAACTCCATCTTAATTACAAATCATTAATGATATAAATAATAATAACAATAAAAATAATATTGACCTAAGAATAACATTGATCCTTTGAAAATAGACCTACCAGAAAAAATATAACCAAAACATTTAGTTCTGAATACTCTTGTCTTTACATCTCCACCCCTCTTCCCTCTTCCCTATTCCTTTCCCCTCCTTCCTTACTTCCCCTCTTTAACCATTAAGCCACAGCACAGGGACACCACGCAGCAAGAGGAACACTTATAAGCAACCACCACTGTCCTATCAGGGCTACCAACCTTACACAATCTAAAAAAAAAAAAAGTATGCAAGGATGAAAGACACCAAAATACAAAAGCTTTCCAGGTAGCCGTATAATCTGGCAAGATAAAAAAGGATCGAGAAAAATAAGGTAAGGCTTAGGGTCAAGTCTCGCCAATGAAAGCGGAATTTTAAAAAATAATAGCAGTAACAAGAGTAAAAGTCATCTTATTTCGGATATAATATATATATATTGTAACTGGCTCCCTCAAAACGCTACTTATAACCAAGCGCCCAATCGTCTAAGTTAATACGCACAGTTAACACGCAAAACCGCACCTCAATATGCCTACGGGTATGGGACGCTCCATAAAGAAAACCAAGAATACAAAAACACCACAAACGACAGCACAGCATGGAGGTAATTACAGCTAATTGGCTAATCGGCTAAAGGAATAATTACCAGCGTCAAATTAGTATCGGAGACTCGCATCAAAGCCAAAAGATAGCGAGTGAGAGAAACAAGACAAAAAACAACACTTTCAACTCCAAACTGAAACTCTAAACGATATCAATTAACAAATGAAACTCTGTATTAACCGAGCAAAATAAACACATCATTTGACTGTCGTTAAGTCATTAAATGTGGATCGTAAATCCCATCACAGAGAGAGAGAGCAATTATCATCAAAATCAATCTGTCTGACCGCGTCGTTGTTTTTCTTCCACCGGTAGTAATCTAAACAAAAATATTCCATTTTTTTCTTATTCATCATCATATCTACCTGTCATGAAATAATAGACGAATACAACAACGCACAAGAAAAGATATCTTTTATTACCAGCATTCTTGCTCGCTATGCAATCGTCTCCGCAAATGTAATACTTCGATTTATTTATTTATTTATTTATTTATTATTATTATTTTTTTACATTCATCTTTCCCGGGATCTAAAGATTTTGAACCTGAGCGGAGCAGAGAGATTGAGATAGGGGAGGATGAGAGGAAGGGGGGGGGGAGATATATTGAGGAGGGGAGAGAGAGAAGGGGGGATATGGGGGGAAGGAGAGATGTGAGGAAGGGAGAGAGGTGGGAGGGTGAAGAGAGAGGAATGGGAAGGGAGGGAAGAGAGAGAGAGAGAGAGAGAGAGAGAGAGAGAGAGAGAGAGAGAGAGAGAGAGAGAGAGAGAGAGAGAGAGAGAGAGAGAGAGAGAGAGAGAGAGAGAGAGAGAGAGAGAGAGAGAGAGAGAAAGTATGAGTAGGGGAGGTAGGGATTGTGAAGAGAGGAGTGGGAAGGCAGGGAGGAGAGAGATAAAAGAGAAGAAAGGATAAGAGGGGGGAAGGGAAGGGGAAGGGAAGGAGGAGAGACGTGAGGAGAATAGAGAGGGGGACAGAGGAGGTTCGGTCGTCCCATCAAAAAATCTTCCAAAATTCTTACAATGGAATTTCAAAATCGCGCTTCCCTAAAACACATTCAGTGACGTGATTCACAGGTAAACATACACATAGTCTACAAACACACACGTATACACACGGACAGACACAGACAAACACATACGACAAAAACACAAGTCACACATCACAGGGGGAGCAAAATGAAGCACAAGGCACGAAGCACAAAGCAAAGCACAGAAAGGGGGAAGCAATGGCAAAGCAGCAGCAGCAGCAGCGAAGCCAGGTGACAACATGCTCAGAAAAGCCAGAATCCGATCAAGTGCCATCGACAAATCGCCTTATTTACAACGACGGCACACGGAAGGCAACCTAGGAATACGGTGCCTTGCGTTTTTTCTTTTCTTTTCTTTTCTTTTTTTCTTTCTTTCTTTTATACTATTCGAAATGAATATATATATACATATATATATATATATATATATATATATATATATATATATATATATATATATATATATGTATGTATGTATATATAGACCTATAATATGTACATGGGTCTATAACATACATAGGCCTGTTAGAATAAACAGATCTTTATGTATATATAGACCCAGAAGAATAACGCTAAATCTATATATAACTATACAGACCTATCCGAATGCATACACAGGTCTAGAACACTTATATACAAACCGACATGAATGTATGCATAGGCCTATCACTAAATCCAGGTGCCATTATACGTTTGCTACACTAGGCTACCCGCTATCGTTGACTCTTACTAATGTGTAGTAACGAGTTGGAAGGAATACTTACCCAGTCGAGGTAATAATATAAGGGGGCTTGAGAGGCAGTCGCCATTTTACAATACCCTGAATTACCCTTTTCCCTAAACATAGGCCAGTGATCAATAATTGCTTCTAAATAGTCATTCGCAATTTATTAAATGATGAATGATAACAATCATAATAATCACAGTAAAAATATTAATTGAAATAATATAAGAATAACTACAATATTAACAACAAGAGTAAGAAAAATACTAACAGTTGAAAAACAATTATAAAAAATTAAAAAAAACGCAAAACCATCTGACCCTATCCATCCTTTTCTCACACCCATCCCCTCCTTCCTCCTATCCACACACACAAAAATCAGCAAAACATAAAACTAAATAAATACTCAACCAAAAAAGTAATACAAATAAAAAGGTCCCAACAACCAACAGCCTCGCCAATCAGAGCCAATTAACGGTCGCGCTGTTTGAACCAATGCGATAGATTGTCTTCCATCTCGCAACAAAAACACGAACAAATGTGAACAATGACAAGCCTCCCTTTTCGTGCGACACAAACGTTAATTGCCGCACAATGAGAGAACAAACACGCTTTATCTTTATTGTTATCTTTATATTTTTTTGCACTGGGTAACAAGACAAGTTGACAGGCCATTTTAGTCCGTATGATGGGTTGAGCTAAGGCGGTTTGAAGAGGTTTTCGTCGGTGGAAAAAAGGGCTTTGATTTTAATGCTATGTTGATGAAATTATTATTATCGTTGTTATTAAGGTCCGAACGATTTTGTATCTCAGAAGTACTTCGAATGTGCAAAATACATGATTATACAATTTAAATATAAAAATACAATAGACGAAGATAACCAATACATATAATGCACAAGTTATGTAAATATAGCCTAAACAAAAATACATAAAAAGATCTAAAAAAAAAAAGTCCAAGGCAAGACAACTTTGAAATAATGATGAACAAAAATAACAACACTTAACAATACAAGCTAATAATCACAGCAAATCATTATATCAACACCAATAACAATAACAATAACGCCACTAATAAGAATAATATATATATATTTTTTTTCTAAGTCTTTGTCGGTTTTCCATCCACAACTGGTTACGAACGCGACTCGCCATCGAACCTATAGAACCCGATACACACGTGGCCTTTTGGAAGCGTTATAGAATGTCGAATCACTTTAAACATGGGGTTGAATATATGTATAAAATTGATCTTCATAATTCTTTTTTTTTTCTATCGAAGGTGATCATCAGTCATTGAAATTAGTTATCAAGTTATTCGAGACCGAAAAAAATGAAGCCAAAAAAAAGGTGTTTAAAATTTCCCTTTTTCTAATTCAAATTATCAGCTCGAGTGATACCTACCGATCAACACGTGTACATAAAATTTAATTTCGCTTTGATATTTATTAAAACTGACTTTCTCCGCCTCGCTATTTGCTTGAAGTGCAGATATTAAATCCGGCATCTCAGCCGAATGCAGAAAAATAACGATAAATCCTTCATTTTCAATAACACCACATCTCTCCCCCTCTCCCTCCCCTCCCCTCTCCCTCCTCCTTACCTAACCCCTTAACGCTTTCGATCCTTAAAATTACATCACACCTTCAAAGACGAAATCACAGCTTCCAATCAAAAGATCCGGGAGCTTAAGTAGCTAAAAGAAACAATAAAAAAAAATCATGAAATCAAATAAAGATCGCGAGCGAGTTTAATGTCCCAAAACAAGCACTTAAACACGTGCCGCGCATGCATGACGTTAAGTGTCAACCCCGCCCCCCCTCCCACCTCCACCTCCTCCTCCTCCTCCTCCTCCTACTCTTCCACCCCCCCTCCTCCCCACTATGAGTAAGGTGGGGTGGAGCGGATGAAGTGCAGCGTCATTACCCCTCCCCTTCTTAGCTACCTTCAACCATCCCCCTCCCCCTCACCCTCCCTCTTCCCCTTCCTCACCCCTCTTCGGGTCCGTCCTCGTCTCTCCTTCACTTACCTGCAAGAAAAAGAAAAAAAGGTTAATTATCAGGTCATAATGCTTACATAATAATGTACCAATAATAAAATATATAATGACACTATCTAATAACATATAATTATATGAAAACGACACCTATTCAAACCAGAATATGACATTCTAAACCAGTATATAGAACATGATCAATGTAAAAACATGCACATTATACGTTTTATATCATCGTTTCCCCACTTAGTATTCCTTACAATAAAAAAAAATATCAATGCAATTCAGAGGAACATCTTAAAAAAAAAATATAGATAAACTTAATATACAGCAATAAACAATATTCACACGTTTAAGAAAAATCTTCCGCAAATGCGCCTACAAAGCCTTCACCGCAAAATAGAACCAGCAGATGATGACTTGCAACACTACCGTGACTTGCAACCTCTTCCCCTCTCCTTCCCCTCCCCTACCCTCCCCTTCCCGACCCTTCCAGACCCCGCCTCAAGACGTATCGAAAAATCTGATAACTACTGATCACTAAGACGATAACAGTAGATAACGATACTATCATTACGAGCAATAGCAGCGGCATTAGAAGTGATAATAGCGGTAATAGTAAGAATGAAAACAGTAGGGATAAAATAGTGCATAGTAGAAAATTAAAATGCTATTGAGATTACGATGCTAAATAAATCATAATCTTAATAGTAAGAGTAATAACAAAAATAACATTAATAAAAGAAAAGATTAAACAATAACACAATTATTAAAAAGGGGATAAAAATATGACAAGGCAACGCGCGTCTCTCGCTCCTACGCACGCAGGATATTCTTCTCGTTGTGAAATACAAAGATTACAAATCACAAAAGCCTCTCTCCCTCCCTCCCCCTCAGTACACCCTGTCCCTTCCTCTCCCCCCCTTTTTATTTTATTATTTTTTTCTCTTGCTCTCCTTTCCCTCATCTTGTATTCTCTTTCAACCTTTATATCCTACGATCCCCCCCCCCTCTCTCTCTCTCTCTCCTTTTCCCTTCACCTTATCTCATCCTTTCGCTCTTCTCATTTCTCCCTCCGGTGAGGGGGGATGGGGAGGGGGAGGAAAGGGGGCCTCTCCTCTCCCTCTCCACGCAGTGCCATACAGTGCCAAGAGGTAGACATGCAAGCAGACCCGGAAGATGTAAGGAATAAAGTGACTTTATTTATCTCTTATATGCGCATATTCATAAACACTGAAGGCGTGTCCATAAACTAATAACTTGAAAATGAAACTAAATGAGTTTGTTGGTTTTATACAAAATTGTGTTGTCCGAAAACCAAAAATTTTCTAGTTCATAAAATACAATAACCTTAACCCACCCCCTAAAAAAATGATAATACTAAGGAGAAAAACAAAACATTTCGGAAAGCCAAAAAAATAAAAAATAAAAAAAGGAAAAATACAAACGCATGGCAACAACGAACGGAGAGAAGACACGGAATAGCAAAAAAAAAAAAAAAAGCAAAAATGCTGACGCGACAAATGAATCCCACACTTTGACAAGAAGCCAGGAGAATGGCGCCACTTCAACAAGAATAGCGTCCGTGTCATGTATAACGCTAATCACCGCCACGCTGCTTGTTTGTTATGCGTTTGGAATGATCATTATCATCGAGCTTATCTCCGTCATGGTCATTACTATAATTATCATCGAGCCTATCTCCATCATGGTCCTTACCTATCCTTATCATCATCGTGATATCATGTCATTACGCAATTGTGTGTAATGTATTATCAATTTTATCCTTCGCATCATCTTCAGCCTTATCGCGACTATCTTTGATATCACCTTGATTGTCACCATCGCCACCGGTATTGTTGTGATATAAATGATACTATACAATGGCCATCGATATCGGCTATGTTCTTATCGCTACAGAAAAAAAAAAAAATACAACACGGCGTCAAACAGAGCTAACAATAACAAGCCTCACGACAAACAAAAACAAACACAAAGCCTCGCTAATCACACCCAAAAGACTCATTTCTCTGCCATGACCCGCCCTCATTACCGCCGCAATTATGATAATTAAACCCCTATTCCCCCACAACCTCCCCCCTCATCCCACCCCCATTAAAGATACCATTATCATCACGATACTTTCAATCCCACGATTTACCCCACCCCCACCCCTACCCCCACCATCCCCTACCGATCCCCTTCACTCTCTTCTCCCTTTTTACTTTTTCTTCCTCGACTCCTCTTCCTCCTTCCATTCCCTCCCTCTCTCTCTCTCTCTCTCTCTCTCTCTCTCTCTCTCTCTCTCTCTCTCTCTCTCTCTCTCTCTCTCTCTCTCTCTCTCTCTCTCTCTCTCTCTCTCTCCCCTCACCAATTCCTTCCCCTCTCGCCCCCTTCCTTCCCACCCTCCGTCATCACTCTTTTCCCCCACACTAATCTTCCTCTAAAAGAGCTTATCTCATTATCGCCCTTATCAGCAAGACTGAGAACTGAGAATACAAGGAACACAGCGCACACCAACAGATAAAAAATAAGCTATAGTGTGTTGGTGTCGTGAATGGTTGCGTGGGAGAAGGGAGAGGATGAAGGTGAAGAGGGGAAAGGGAAGAGGGAAGAGGGGAAAGGGAAGAGGGGATAGGGAAGGGGAAGGGGAAGGGGAAGGGGGAGGGGGAGGGGGAAGGGGATAGAGAGATAAAATATGAAAGGATGAAATATAGAACTGGAAAAGGAGAGGAAAAGAGAAGATAATGGAGCGAGGGGGGAAAGAAAGAGGGTAAAAGAAAATGAGGGGGAAGGGGCAGGGAAAGGGAAAGTAAAGAGGAGAAAGAGGAGGAAGAGGAAGAAGGAAGGGCAGGTAGGGGAAGAGTAGAGAACAGAAAATAAAGAAAAAGAAAGTGGGAAGGAGAGGAGAGAGATACGGCGACGGTGAAAGACTACCACCACTGCAAAAGAAACTCCTCTGCGTAGAGACAAACATTTTTCTTTTCCTCTCCGCCCCCCCCCCTCTCCGTCCAAAATAAACGGCACACGTACGCCAGGAATGTGGTCACTTTAAAAAAAAAAGGGGGGGGGGGAGGGGAGGGGGGGCGAGAGCACGCGGCCTAACTAGACAAAAATAAACAAAATAAGTAAATAAATGAATTGGCAAATAAATAGCAGAGTATTTTCTTTGCCACAAACACGCTCTAGATGAAGAAGGTAGACCGTGGGAAGGGGAAGGGAGGTGGAGGGGAGGGGGGAACAAAGAGGGAGAGGAAAGAGGACGAGGGAGGAGGAGATAAAGAGAGGAAAGGGGAGGTGGTCATGGGAGAGAAGCGGGGAGAAAAACGAGAGGGAGGAAAGGGAGAGAAGGGGAAGGGGGTAAGAGAAGGGAAGTGGGGGAAATAGACAAAGGATATGTATGAAGAGAGGGAAAGGAGAGAGGAGGAGAAAAGAGAAGGGAGAGGGAGGAGTAAAGGGAAGAGGTTCAGTGGATTGCAAGTGTCAAATTAGCAACGACGACAAACCTCGGCCGGTCAACGCGAAGCAACACAAGTGACAGAGCAGCGCGTTTCATTTGACCTATACACCCCCCACCCCCGTACACACATCCCCCTCCACACCTACACCCACGTCACCGTCCCCGCCCGTTACCACCCCATCCCAAGGCCTTCGACGTCAACGCTAAAATCCCCCTAACCTTCTTCTCCCCCTCCCCCTCTACCCTCTATCCCTCCCTCCTTCCCCTTGTGGCACGTGTCGAACAAGACATTTCTTGAGAGTGCGGGTGAACATGAGGGCGGGTGAGCATGAGGACGGGTGATCATGAGGACGGGTGAGCATGAGGACGGGTAATCATGAGTGCGTGTGATCATGAGGGCGGGTGACCATGAGTATGTGCAACCGAAAGTGTAGATGCAAGTTCAAGTGCAATTCTAACTACGAGAAAGTGAACGTGTCATTTCCCCAATGTTTCGTTACCATTTTTCCCTTTTTTTTTTCCCCCGAAAGCGAGCGACGTAACTATCTTCGTCTCCTCCGCCGCCGCCGTCAACGTGGTCACCCCGGCCGTGAAATACGACTCGGGCGATGACGACTATGAACACAAGGGCGCGAGAAGCCGATGACGTTAAGGCGCAACGGCGATTACCATGGCGACAGCGCGACAGGAGACGACCGACAATGAAGTCTATGATTTTTATTTCGCTTTCTTCTTTTTTCTCTGTCCTCCTTTATCACCTGTCACGGTTATTCACTAAGTACATAAGCATTGCCCCTTATCACTATGTCTTGTTTTTTGGGCTATTTCTATATCCACCCACCCATCCATCCCTCTTTTTCACTTTTCTCTATTTTACATCAAAATATTTACTAACACAACCATCCATCACCATTGCAAATAAATCTCGACAAACAAACAAACATCCCTTCTCATTCATCATTCTAAAAGCAAGAACACGGGGTCCGCGGACACAAAAATCTGGGTACAAATACGAAGCTCCTAATATGACAACAGAACTATCAGCTCCAACAGCCACGCCCCTTTACCCTCCCCCCACCCCTACCCCCAACTACCTCCCCCCCCACAAATCCCTTTTCCCTACTAAATTTAGAGGACCCCCTACCTTACCTATCCCCCCCCCTCCAACTCCCGTTAA
>NW_028234419.1:24224442-24239442 GCF_977035675.1 Penaeus japonicus
AATTAACAATGGGTTTTAATTTTGATTAACTTGTAATAACATTAAATAATGCACAATGGGTTTTGATTCTTTGATTATCTTTAAATTGGCTAATTTGCATTATCCATATATTTTTTTTTCTTAAACAACGAATTGGAAGTAATGTCTGCCATTAGCCTTGCTGATTACATCTCATTTCACGGGATGGAATTCCCGGCTAAACGGCATCGGAAGGGATTCAGATCTAATTAATTTTTTATTCAGAATCATACATTGAAATATGCACATGAAACTAATAAGCGATATCAATCAATCTATCCATTGTACGCAGAAATACATACAAACACCTAAACACATGTAGATAACATACAGACAACACATCTCAACATATGTAAGAGAAGGAACATGAAACATGAGCGACCTTTTTATCTTATCGAATAGACTCCAATCCTTGTACTTTTAAATCGCATTATCATTATCGTGATTGTTATCAAAATCCAGGGCGCTCTGTCCTTCACACATCATCTACAAACTGTCATACTTCAGATCAGGAGGTAAAAAAAGGAAGAAAAGGAGTTTAGTTTTTTTGTTTTGTTTTGCTTTTTAATAACGGCGGATGACAGACAAACAAGCAAACAAAAACACGAAATGGATCACCGCCAGAGATGATGATCGCCATTTCGTCCGCATTCTCGGTTTTCGTCAGCCCCGCCGTCAGCCCCGCCGTCAGGCCATCCTCTGTCAGCTCCAAGGGGGGGGGGAGAGAAATGGAGGCCAGGAGGAAGCGAGGTGGCGAGGAGAGGAGAATAGGAGGGAGGTAAAGTGGAGGGGAGAGAAAGCGGAGAGGGAAGAGAAGGGGAGGGGGGCAGAATGCCAGAGTGCCACAAACTCGGCCTGACGTTAAGGGAGGTTGGCCTTTTCTTCTCGCAATCGGTAACCAATCGGTCATTCTGGCTGTGTGTGTGTGTGTGTGTGTGTGTGTGTGTGTGTGTGTGTGTGTGTGTGTGTGTGTGTGTGTGTGTGGGTGTGTGGGTGTGTGTGTGTGAGAGAGAGAGAGAGAGAGAGAGAGAGAGAGAGAGAGAGAGAGAGAGAGAGAGAGAGAGAGAGAGCGATCGTGAGAGCGATCGTGAGTGTGAATCAACAGAAATCAGTAGAAAAAACAATACCACAAAAAAATACAAGCGCAAGAAATAACGAACACGTCTCCACCCTTAAAAACAGCCCCTCCCTCTCCTACACACCAAAAGAGAGAAGGGAGGGGGAAGATGGGCGGGGGAAGGGGGGGGGGGAGAAGATGCGGGTCGTGTGCCACGCAAGCAACGATCGCAGCCGCGGAAGACCGGGAGAGAAGCTGCATCTTGGAAGGAGATAAAGGTAATGGTACTAGAAGAGAACGCAACGCTGATATTAGTTGCCAGAATGGGTCCCGTGAGACGCCCGGAGCGGTAATTCCTGTAGTGTTTTTACCTCCTCCTCCTCCTCCTTTTATTCTTCCTCCTCTTCCCTCTTCTTGTTATTCTCTGCCCTTCCTCTTTCTTCCTCTTCTCCTCTTCCCTCCTCTTATCATTCTCCGCCCTTCCTCTTTTCTTTTCTTCCCTCCCACTATTCTACTTCTCTTCCTTAATCTAATCTAATCTTAATCTTATTCTTCCTGTCTACCTCTTTCTCCGTTGCGTCGAGCCTGTCGCACGCTCCTTCATTATCTATCATTATCATTATCATCATTATCATCATTACCATTATATTTCATATTTTTCTCTTTCTCTTTTTGCAAATCACGTTAATGTGATGAAGAGGGCAGGAGAGGGGGGGAGGAGAGGGGGGAGGAGAGGGGGGAGGAGAGGGAGGGAGGGAGGGAGGGAGGAGAAGGAGGGAGGGAGGGAGGAGAAGGAGGGAGGGAGGGAGGGAGGGGGAATAAGTAATAGCAATGAAGGAGGGAAGGGAAAATGCCATGATGAGGATGGGAAGGAAAATGCAAGATGAAGGGAAGGGATGAAGAAAGGAAAAGTGCGACGCGTGTCACGGAAAAGCGGTGGCCAGCAGTTTGCCAGTGTGCTGAAAAGGGGAGGGAGGGAGGGAGGGACGGGAGGAGGAAGAGTGTGATGACCAGGGGGTGTAGGTGGGGGGATAGGGTGTCAGTGGGGAAGGGGTAGAGGAATGATGGGGAAAGTGATGATAGGGGGGGGGGGGGGGAAGTAGGATGTAAGAAAAGGAGGGGTAAAGAGGAAAAATGAGAGGGAGGGGAAGGGGGGAAAATGAGTGGGAGGGGTGTAGGGGTAAGGAGGGAAAAAAAAGGAGAGGGAGGGAAAGAGGGAAAAAAAGGAGAGGGAGGGAAAGAGGGAAAAAAAGGAGAGGGAGGGAAAGAGGGGCAAAAAAGGAGAGGGAGGGAAAGAGGGAACAGACAGGAGGGTGTGGGAGTATGAAGGGAGGGAGGTGGTGGCCGAGTAGGCCCTGCAGCACTGGTGTTGAGGGGAGGGAGGAGAGGTAAGGAGAAGGGGAAACAGAAGTGGGAGGTTGAGGAGGGAAGGAGGGAAGGAGGGAGGGGGTGAGGCGGGAGAGCGAGGTAAAAGAGGTAGGGCTAGAGGATAGAGGGGCGAGTGGTGTGTGGGGGAGGGGTGGGGGACACGAGATGGGAGTGGAGGGAGGGGAGTGTCGTTGGCCGGGGCGGAGTAGGGCAGTCCGGGATCGATGGCGTGGCGGCATTGTCCCCCGTCCTCCCACTCCTACTCCTACTCCTACTCCCACCCCCACCCTCACCCTCACCCGCCGCCCTCGCCACAAGTACAGCTCGAGGAACCCACCCACCCACCACGCCGTGTCGTGTCGTGTCGTGTCGTGTCGTGTCGTTTAGTGCCGCCCCCGACGCCGTATATGTGAGTTTGCGATTTGATTTATGTATGAGACTATGTGAGCCCGAGCACGGCCTTGAGATGACGCCAAGGATACCCTTGAGTTTCTTTATTCTTCTGAGATGCAAACACTCGTCGCAACAAAAACAGGTTCAAACAAATAAACCCGCAACCTGCATAGTCTCCGACCCCGCCCCACCCCTTCTCCCTTCCATACAGCACAAACAAAAACACAAAATACAAACGCATACAATCTAAAACGCAATCAATAATCAATACCCAACTCCGATCATGCGAATGAAAAAAAAAATGTCCCATCTCACGCCCGTAAGCCCACGACCGAGTGCCATCCATCATTCTCTAATCGAGACGTATCAATCACCATCATATTAGCGAACCAGCCCTATCAGTCACAAACCAAACTAATGAACCGGGCGTCAGCAACCTGAACCACACGCATGAATCAGGCGTACCAGAGACAAGCAACCACGGACGGCTACGAACCACACACACAAACCATTCTGGACAAATACCTCCCAACCACACCTACACCGAGCAAGAAAGCGAGCAAGCAAGCGAGCAAGCAAGCAAGCAAGCAAGCAAGCACAAGAATCAACCGCCGCCGCTCCTCCTGAAGTCAGTACTCTGTGCTAAGGCTTGGGTTGTCTCGGTCTCTTATTTCACACTTCCTCTTCTCCCTCTTTTGCTCCATCTTCATCATCTTCCTCTCCCTTCACATCCTTTGCTTGCTTGCTTGCCTGCTTGTCTGACTTCTCCGCCCTCCTCCTCTTCCTCCTCTCGGTCTCCACCTCCCTTCTCCCTTCTCCCTTTTCTTCCTCCCTCGCTCCCCAACTCTTCTAATTCTTCCCGCTCCTATTCTCCCAAGCCACCGCCTCCCCCCCTCTACTCCACCCATCCACCAAGCGGCACTTCGCCACGCCGCCCTCAATCCCCGGGAATGGGATGGGAAAACCTCCGGCCTCCTCATGCATCCCAACAATGGCGCTGCCCTCGCCTGCCCTTTCCCTGCTCCTTTCCTCCCTATCGCTGGCCCTCAATCTTGCCTCTTCTCTTTCGTTTGTTCTTCGTCCTTCCCATTTTTCTCCACTCTTTTTTATTCCTTCCTCTTTCACTTCCTCCCTCCTATCATTTCCCTTATCCCTTTTCCCCCTCATCGTCCCAACTTCTTTTTTCTCTCTCTCCCCCTCTTTATCTTCTTTCCTCCATTTATCTATCTATCGACCTCTCCCATCCATCGCTTCATTCCTCTAACCCTCTATTCCCTTACAAAACACATAGCATTTACACCCCCACCAAAAGAAGAAAAAATACAAATATACATAGTAATATAATTCCAGAAATTAAGACAAATAAATAAACACAAACCCTGGAAACCTACCTACCAAGCTCTCAATATATGTAACAAAACAAACAAGACATAAGAAAAAAAACAGACAAGCAATCAGACAAACAGAAAGAAAGACGAAAACAAATAAACATAAAAACAGCTAAATCCCACGACAAACTCCCCTAAAAAGAATATATAGAAACCCACTTTGGCCATTAAAGCTATTAAGTAGGTGACTGGGTCAACTAGCCCGCGGAGAACCTCATAGGGTGGGGATTAAGGAGAGTATTTAGTGGGGAAGGGTGGGTGAGTGGGTGGGGGTGGGGGGTGAGGGTTGTTGAGGGGAAAGGGAGTAGGTCAAAAAAGGAAGGAGAGGGGGTGGAGGGAGAGGTGGGGTGGGGGTGGGGGCGATGGCGAGGGGAAAGGGAGGAGAGGGGACAGTAGTGGAGCATAAGGCGAAAGGAGGAGGGAAGAGACCAGGGGTGTGGGGGGGTAAGGGAGAAGGAGTGATTGGGAAAGTTCCTTTTATGGGCATGTTGGTGGAGGTAGGGAGGGAGGGAGGGAGGGGGGGAGGGATGAACAACCCCCTCGGCCACCACCTCAAACACAACCCCCTTCCCCCACCATAATGTCACCTCCACCCACCCTCATCCTCCCCATCCCCCGACCCCCGCCCTCAGCCCACGCTATTCCCAACGTGAGGATTCCCTAACACGGGCGCCCGAGTACGGCTTCCGGACGGCGGCAGCGCCCCGTGGCCCTCGTATGCCAGCGGGATTTTCTGGACGCTCCAAATGTCCTAATATGTGAAAACCGGTTGGGGACACGCTTTTAGGGGGAGTGGGGGGAGGGGGAGGCGGTGAGAGAAGGGGGGGCGGTATGGAGGAGGGAAGGGAGGGGGGAGAGGGGGGAGGGAGAGGATGAGTGGGAAAGAGCGCAAGACGCGGAGAGCGAGAATAATAAAAATAGAAATAGAAATATCATGGTTAAGAATACCGAACATACCATCAGCAATAAAATTAATAATAGCAACAGTCACCGCTTCTTCTCCGCACCAGTAACTTTCGGGCGCAATTACGCAACCACGGTAACTAGCAGTCATCGCTACTTTCACGTCGTCCGCACAGGAAACACTTGCGGTTAATTACATTCTTCCTGTCACTCGGCCAGGCAAGTGTCCCGACGTAGCGAAACGAACAATTTCTTGGGCGACCCTGTCAAGTGTTCCTAATTCAGTCGAGAATTCTTTTTCTAATTCTCTCAAATTCCGTTTTTGCAATTCTCTCTCTAGTGATGTTACTCTCTAATTCTCTTTCAAGTTGATGATGCTATAATCCTCTCTTTCTAAATATAAATAGCCAGTTGTCCGATCCTCCTTCTAAATAGCCAGTTATCCGATTCTTTCTAAATTGCCAGTTATCCGATTCCCTCTCTCTACATCGCCAATTCTCCGATTCTTTCTAAATTGCCAATTCTCCGATTCCCTCTCTCTAAATCGCCAATTCTCCGATTCCCTCTCTCTAAATCGCCAATTCTCCGATCCCCTCTTTCTAATCAGCCAATTCTCCGATCCCCTCTCTCAAAATCGCCAATTCTCTACCAATTCGCAAACCATCTCTTCCTAAATCGATAATTCTACAATTCTCCATCTTTCTCTTTCAATATACACATCCTACTTATCACTGCCAGTCACTCGCTGTTAATCATAAGGCATTCATTCCCAAATTATGGGTATCACTGGCCATATTTCATTTACATATATTCATATTCAGGTGGGGAATTACATTAACCCTCATGTACTAAATTGCCTACCGAGGTATATGCCTATATTTGCACGTGTAGGTACGTACATATGTATAACGCTTAGGTGAATTCCATATATTCAGAATTTTCAGTATTATTATCAGCATCATTATTACTCTATCACGTATAGGAATAAATAACAAATATAAAAATATATATAATGTATGTATATATATATATATGTATGTATATATATATATATATATATATATATATATATATATATATAATCATATTGGCTAATCCCCGTCAACCTTTCATCACTGGCCACTTTCACTCCCAAGAACTCTAAACTGGTCCACACTTCGTAAGCGTCAATTTCCCGTGATACCAAATGCAAGTTTTTTTTCCCCCCTTTGATAACCAACATTACTTCTTACTCTCGTGTCAGCGTCAAACCGATCAGATCGACTGTCTTATCACCTCTAAAGATCAGCCAATCCGATGCGATCGCAGAGATAATTTGCCAATTGCACTCTTGCATCAATCCGCTCCTTCTCAATCTGCACTTTCCCCATCCTGACGAAATGCGACCGGATTTTGGCCATAATTTACATAATGGTTGCACGAGTACATACACATGTTCGGCTGTGTGTTCGAGTCAATCGGTCAATGCGGATGATTCGTCACTTGTGGACGTGTCGTGTCCCATGCCATAGATGTCAATCATTCAACCCAAAGTTCACATCATTTGTCCCAGTCTAGGTGTAACCAATGTTGGAATGTGTTTATCAAGTTTAAATGTTTATATCATAAAAAATCATATCAAAATGATAATAATAATAAAAGGCAATAACAATCATCGCCATCTTCATCATCAACAATAATAATAAAAATAAAAAAGCATCTTCGCAAAGGCTACACAACCCGCGAAACATCTTTAAAGTTAACCAACACCGTCCTTGTACCCCCCCCCCAAAAAAAAAAAAAAAAAAAAAAAAAAAAAAAAAAAAAAACACCCACGGCAAAGGCGGAGAGAGTGAAGAGAGAGAGAGAGAGAAGGGTCGCAACGATCACGAGTCACGAGTGAAAAGAGAAAAACAAACACACACACACACACACGAATAAACAAAACATACAAACAAACAAACAAGCAGGGGATTCGCCACGACCAGCGCCATTGGGCCCATTGATCTGAAGCTCTAGTTTTATATACGTCGGCGGCATCGATTTCTTGTTCTCGGTGACCTTAGCACATCCTTACCGCACGTGAAACTTTTTATATCGCGTATTTCGGAAGGAGAGAGGTGAAGAAAATAAATAGATACATATATATTTAAATGTATATATATATAATAAAATAAAAAACGATATGGGGGAACATAAAAAGGACAAGGAAAAAATAGGAAACAAAAGTGTTAAGTAAAATGGAAAGGAATAAGAAAAATAAAAACTGGAAAGATATAAAAACCTACAAAGACTAAAAAAAATAGTTGGAGGATAAAAAAAGATAAATAAAACCAGAAAGCACAGACGAATGAAATATAATGAGAATGACAACTAGAAAAATAAAAACGAAAGAGAGGCACAAATAATGCAAGAAAATACAAGAAGAATGGAAAGCACAAAAAAAGAAGAGCAACTCTTCATCTTCCTATTGATTGTCGACAGAATAAATGAAAAAAAAAAAAACGGGGGAATCTTCATTCATTATTCCACGAGTTTTGAATTCAATGTTCATTTCATCTATTCGCCGATTTATCATTTTATTTTATTTTTTATTTTAATCATCATCTTTACCATCATGGCCATCAAAATAATCATCATCATAATCATCATCATCACCGTTATCATTATCCCTATCATTATAATCATTCGGAATGAAATTACATTCCCTTTGTAAATATGTCAAATTTCTTGCATATCAATGCACCTTCCCTTCCTCCGCAATATGTTAAATGAATAGGATATTGAATGGAAAAATGAAAAAAAAAATGATGAGGGAAGGGAAATAAGCTATGAAAAAATAAACAAACGGGCAACGCAAGGGCAGAAAACGGAGGGGGGCATAGAAACCAACAACCAAACATCATACCGAAACAGAACGAAGAAGAACAAAAACGGGGATAGCCATAACACGAAAAAACAAAAGACCTACAGTGACAAAACAACGACTCGTGGGGGAAGGGGGGGGGGCGTGAGAAGAGACAGGGGAGGGAGAGGGAAGGGGGAGATTCGGAGGGAAAGCAGGGAAGAATGCGGAAGGAGAGAGGGGAAGGAGGAAGAAGGAAGAAAGGAGGGGGAGGAACAGAAAGTAGAGAGGAAAGAGCTTGGGGAGAGGGAGGAGAAAGAGAGGAAAGGGGGAGGGACTAAGATAGGTCGAGACAGAGAATAAGAGAGAGAATAGAGAGAGAGAGAGAGAGAGAGAGAGAGAGAGAGAGAGAGAGAGAGAGAGAGAGAGAGAGAGAGAGAGAGAGAGAGAGAGAGAGAGAGAGAGAGAGAGAGATTTGAGAAAAGGGGAAGGCGTAATAACGTTAAGCATTCCTCCCTCCCTCCCTCCCTCCCACCCTCCATCGCCCCCAGGGCAGTATTGCGTTCTGGCAAGTAACGCCCTGGCCGAAGATCAAGCCCACCCCCATCCCCACCCCCTTTTCGCAACCGGCGTTCTGCCTGTGTTCAGGTCCTCGCTCCAAAGAACAGACCAAGAAATGATCGTGGAAACTTGTTCATCAATAACACAGACCATCATAGCGAGGCAAAGGAAATGTTCACACAAACCCACCTTCATGTACAAGGACACGCATGCAAGCACTCTTGACCATGCAGATAAATGTGCAAATAAACATACATATAAACAAGAGCACGCAACCGAACACGCACTCTTACATACATGCGACCAAGCAAGCACGCGCGCACACAAGCAAGCAATCACGCACACACAAGCACCCAAATAGGCACAGGCGCGCACAATCCCCATCGCGCACACTTTTCAGCAGCCGGCGGAATGCCAAGTGTGAAGCAGTTGAATCCACACTGGCCTACAACCTGTCCTGGTGGATACTTTGTGGGTTTGGCACCGCGGCAGGGCCCTCGTCACCTCCCTTCCCCCTACCCTCCCCCTCTCCCTACCCCGGCGCTCTCATACTACCCCCCCCCCTTCTTCCTCCTCCTTCTCCTTCTTCTCCTCCTTCTTCTCCTCCTTCTTCTCCTCCTTCTTCTCCTCCTCCTCCTCCTCCTCCTCGCATACACACATGCGCACTGTACAGGTATACATCCATGTATGAGTAAGATACATCGGGTGAGGGAGTAGGCAGGTGGGGCCAGAGGATGAGGGTTCAATTAAAGAGGAAAAGACAGGAAAAGGACGAGGAGGGAGGAAAAGACAGGAAAAGGACGAGGAGGGAGGAAGAGAGAGAAAGGGAGGAGAGACCTTGTCGTCCCATTATCAAGACAGGCGTTTTGCAACAAGATACAAAAAATAAAAACAAAATGATAACCAATTTTTAAAAAATACCGAGGACGACCATTTACTTTTTTTTCTGTAAACAGTGATGGGTCCCGATGACGAAGACCTCAAATCCACACGCATTTTTACAGCCTCCATATTTGACGTGTCATTGAATCTATTTCAAGTGTCCTCGGGGATGGCAGTTCTAATCTGACGTCCCCACCCCCACAAAAAAGGCATTTCAAATTCAGTGATTCGATGTCTATTTTCCCTTTGTAAATCTCTTGCTATGAATTCAACAAAGGTCCCCTCCCGTTTATCATCATCTCTCGCCTCTTTCTCGGCAATCTCGCCTTATTCCCCATCCCTCACTTTCCTTCCCCCCCCTTCGCATTCCCTTAATTAAAATAAAATAAATATATAAATATATACGAAATCATCGGACCGTAAAAAGAAGACATTTTCTAGGTGTGATGGTATTTGTACGGGTGATGGCATTGCGATAGTGGTAACCGCTCAAAAAACAATGACACTAATGACAGTGAGAACGCACCTTAATATTCCCCTCTTGAGTCCCTCCACCTACCCCATACCCCATCGCCCTCCATGACCCCCCCCCCACCACCTCACCGAGGGCACCCGAGGCACAGCAGACCTGGTCATGTGTCGAGACAGCACCTGCTACAACAGCCCCTCGTTAACAATGGACCCGACAAGACAACGTGCTTGTAATTCTGTACACAGCATACTTGCTCGGCTTCGGGTGCTGTTGCTCCCTAGCCCATAGCCCCTACTCCTATCCCCTACCCCCTGTCACGTATGTCCTTTCCCCTACTTTTGTCCTCCCTCTTACCGACTGGCCCTATAAATTTCCCCTTTTTCTGTACTTCTCTTCCCTGCGCCACCATTACCACCACTGCCGTCACCTTCACCCTTAAAACCCTACAGCCGTGACCTCTCATCAGCTGTCGTTCCTTTCACCCTTTTCGGAAACCCCTTTTATATTTTCATGTTAACTCTCCTACAGGATTTAAGCACCATTTCCGAAGTCGGAACCATCCTTACTCTTTTGCCTTCCATCATCATATCTCCTCCTCCTCCATCTCCAAGGTGTGCGGTCCTCCAGGGCGTTGTCTCCCAAGTGTCTAGTGTGACCGTCAAGATGAGAATGACCTTCAACCTGTCACTGTTCCTGACTCATCCGCACACACTGCCGCAGAATGCCACGGTGGGTGAAATTCTAGGACTTCTTGGCGTGCGTGTCTGTACGCATGTGTGAATGTGTGTGTGTGAGCGTGTGTGTGAACGTGAGCACAGGATAGACCCTTGCGCGAGTGTGCGTTTTGGTGTGTGTGCAAGTGTGGATGAACATATTTATATGTCCTTGTGTCACACAAGGGCAAAAAAGACAAATTATTCACTAAATAAACAACTAAATATTGCGAAACTTTTATTGCACACATTATATACATTATCTATCTATTTATCATCTACCTACCTATCTACTTATCTATACATATAGATAGATAGATTACAAATCTAAAAGAAAAAAAAATCCCAGCAAAATCGATATAGAAAAGCCTAATCCTAACATTTCTAATACCGGCATGTGCTTCAGCGTCATGATCCCGCTCTGTCGAAGTTATGATCGAGCATTAATTCAATATCATGTCATCTATGTTTGCCTATTTCATCACCATCATCATCATCATATCTGCCTATCAAGAAACAACACCAACACAAAAATCACGCACACACCAAGCAAGGCGCGTGTATGACAAAGCAAATAATTAAAATGGAGATATAAAACACGCTAAATGTATCTACGATATTTCCCCAATGGACTTGGTTGTGGTTGCTTGCTCGGCCGCTTGTAGAGAAAGAGGCTACCTTCGCTACAAGCAGTACAGGCAGCTTTATATCACAATAAGACATCAAGGTTGGGCGTCTCTTGCCAACGTTCATTTAAAGCTAAGCCGTACCTCCACCTCGCTCCCCCCAACTCCTCCTCCTCCTGCTCCTCCACCTCGCTCCCCCCAACTCCTCCACCTCGCTCCCCCCAACTCCTCCACCTCCTCCTCCTCCTCCTCCTCTCTACCCCCTGCCCTTTTCCCTTTTACCTCCTTCCCTCTTTCTCTTGTGCCTCCATCCCCATCTCCCCTCCCATCTCCCCTCCCATCCCATCTGCACCATCCTCGCATTTAACTCCCCCCTAAATTTCACTCTCCCTCCCTCCCTCCCTCCCTCCCTTCCCTCCCTCCCTCCCTCCTGGCCACCCACCTCTGTTAGTGTTCCAACAATCTACACCCAAAACAGGAGAACTGCCTTTCATGCGCCCTCTGCACCTCCACCGTGTCGTTCTATTGGCTGTGTCACGCACCAGGAAGAGAGACGGAGAAGGGGAGGGAGGGAAGAGGGTGGGTGAGAATGAGAAAGAGAAGAGAAAAAGAGAATGAGAGGGAAAGAGAATGAGAGGGAAAGAGAATGAGAGGGAAAGAGAATGAGAGGGAAAGAGAAGAGAAGGAAAGAGAAGAGAAAGAAAGAGAAGAGAAAGAAAGAGAAGAGAAAGAAAGAGAAGAGAAAGAAAGAGAAGAGAAAGAAAGAGAGAAAGAAGAGAAAGAAGAGAAAGAGAGAAAGAAGAGAAAGAGAGAAAGAAGAGAAAGAGAGAAAGAAGAGAAAGAAGAGAAAGAGAGAAAGAAGAGAAAGAGAGAAAGAAGAGAAAGAGAGAAAGAAGAGAAAGAGAGAAAGAAGAGAAAGAGAGAAAGAAGAGAAAGAGAAAGAAGAGAAAGAGAGAAAGAAAGAGAAAAAGAGAAAGAAAGAGAAAAAGAGAAAGAAAGAGAAAAAGAGAAAGAAAGAGAAAATGAGAAAGAAAGAGAAAAAGAGAAAGACAGAGAGAAAGAAGGAGAGAGAGAGAGAATGAGAGAGAAAAAGAGAGAGGTAATCAACACAATTATAACAACCCGACGATGGCGACGAAGCCGAGGAGGAAAGGTAGGAGGCACGGCAGTCAGAGCCCGTGTTGGCAAACGTGTCCTCCACTCCGGCTATGGGATGATCACACTCTTTGTAGAGGAACGAGATTCGAAATCAGAAATACAATGCACACATACGGGCGCCAAGATAGAATCGGGAGAAATATAATACCCATTTACGTGATATTATTTGAGAAGCAAGGTTCTCTCTCGCACACAAAGAAAATATACACAAAAGTATAAAATACTTAAGTGTATACAAATTTACAACTGTTCTTTGCCAAATAATTATTTATCCAGAAATAACACCATAATAAAAAATACAGCTTTGGTTTTCCCAGAACCACGTGAGGGTGCGTGGGGGAGGGGGGAAGGCACCTGAATACCTTGCACAACCTACCATTTGTAAACACCCACACTTGTTCCTACATACAGCATATAACTCAAACGAGGGCAATGAAAATAAACAAAACATACACATATATACCAATGGACCAAACAAAATCGGAAAGTAAACATTAGACGAGACATGTCACTGTCATCTTCGGAAAGAAAATGACGATGAAAAGGTGAAAAGAAATGGCCAAAGGTTTGAGTAGGTTAGAGTTAATCAATCCCTACCTCACTCCTATCTTCCTCTCCCCTATTCCTTTCCTTTACCGCCTTTAACTTCTTTCTTCTCCCCTCTTCCCTTTATTTAACCCCTTGCCCCACTCCCCTTCCTCTACCCCCCCCCCTACCATCATCCCTTTCCCTTCTTGCTCCCTCTGTCCCGAAAAAACTTATAAAGTGGGAGTGTGGGGAAATGGAGGAGGGAAAGAGGAGGCGTGGGGAGGAGGGAAAAGGGAAAGAGGGGGCGTGGGGAGGAGGGAAAAGGGAAAGAGGGGGCGTGGGGAGGAGGGAAAAGGGAAAGAGGGGGCGTGGGGAGGAGGGAAAAGGGAAAGAGGGGAGGTGGGGAGGAGGGAAAAGGGAAAGAGGAAAAGAGAAGAGGGAAAAAGGAAAGGGCGTATTATTGGTAAGAAAAATGCGTTAGGTCCACCCTTTAGGGCTTTCGCTAATGAGACGGGAAAAGGCGGCCTCATAGCTGCACCTAAAAATCACATTAATAGCAGGCCTTGTAGTAGCAGTACTAGTAGCAGTACTAGTACTAGTACTAGTCGTTACCGTAGAAATCCCGGTAGTAATCCCAGTAGCAACCGTAGCCCGTTGCAATAAAAGTAGCATCAACATCGAAACACACAACAAAACCAGTAATAATAACACTAGCAATATCAATAACCGACAAAAACTTCTCCCTTATGGCAGAGCCAGAGAGAGAGAGAGAGAAAGAAAAGTATCGTACGTGTATTCAGGGTCGTACCTGCGCGTCTGCCATCCTTATCAACATGTATCCATATGCATTCTTATCAATATTAACAAGCGCACGCCATAATCCAACTTCTGTGACGCAGGCCAAGGCATCCCGAAGGGAACATTACATGGTGATAGCTTTCATAACCACTAATAACAACAACAAATAATAATAAACCAAAAATAACATCAGCAGCATTCATCTATACATTTGAAACGTCACCCTCGTTTTCAACCATCATCAGTTATTAAAAAAAATAAAAAATAAAAAAGACCCTTTACAAATTCCAAAAAGACCAAGCATCACTACAACTTCACCCCCCCCCCTCCCACTCCCAATCCCACACTTGTACCATCGGAGAAGTCCTTCCCGATGTCCGTGAAACAAAGGTCTCACAGGGCCAGTGATGGTACGGTTGGTAATATGAATATTAATGAAGCCGGGAGAGAGAGAGAGGGGGGGGAGGGGGGGAGGGGAGGGGAGGGGACGGAAGAAGAGGAGGGACGGAAAGGAGGGAAGGGAAGAAGAGGAGGGACGGAAAGGAGGGAAGGGAAGGAGGAAAGGAAAGGAGGGAGGAAGAGGAAAGGGCAGGGAAGAGAAGGAGGGAAGAAGAGGATAGGGAAGGGAAAGGATGGAGAAGGGAATAAGGGCAGGATGAAATGAAGGAGAGAGAAAAAAAAGGAGAAAGAATGAGGAAGAGGAAGAGAAATAGCAATAGTGGGGGGGGGGATCTAGGAAAATAAAATAATAAATAAAATAATAGCAGAAGCAGCATTACGAGCAGAAGGGATAGCTGCATCTTGGCGTTGATACATGGAGGCGGGCGAGTGACAAGAGAAGCATGACAAAGATATGTTGAAGAGCTACATCTTCTTGAGGCACAGCGCTATGTGGGGGACGGTCATAAAAGAGAGAGAGAGAGAGAGAGAGAGAGAGAGAGAGAGAGAGAGAGAGAGAGAGAGAGAGAGAGAGAGAGAGAGAGAGAGAGAGAGAGAGAGAGAGAGAATGGGAGAGAGAGAGAATGGGAGAGAGAGAGAGAATGGGAGAGAGAGAGAGAATGGGAGAGAGAGAGAGAATGAAGGCCAAGGGAAACGAAAGAGAAAATAGAAACGAAGATTCATCTCAAAAGCCTTTAATATGTATATATGTAGATGTACACACATGCGCTCACAAACACAAGAACATGCACTCGCACTGTACACGTCAGAAAGGGTACATGTTTTCAACATCGTCGGCGCGCACGTATCAGATATGCAAATTAAAACACCTGATACGGATGGCAATGCAGACAATTCTGGTTGATTCCACTG
>NW_028234419.1:24241942-24256942 GCF_977035675.1 Penaeus japonicus
GCGAAGAAAATAGAAAGGGTGAATGGCAATGTAGGATGAAGATGAAAGGACAGCAAAGGTCGAGTATAAAAAAAGAGACACACGTAGAGTAAATGAATAAGGCAATAAAAGTACAAAAGAATAACAGAGAGAGGGAGGGAGGGAGGGAGAGAGGAAGGGAGAGAGGGAGGGAGAGTGAGTGAGAGAATGGGAGACAGAGAAAGGAACAAAGAGTAGAGACGAAAACACAAGAGCAAGAGGCAACTCAGAAAGGGGAGGCAAAGGGCAAGGTGCGAAGACCCGACACTATAATGGCGCGAGGGAAGAGCGATAAAGAGATTAACAAGCAAGAGGAAAGGGAAAGAGGGAAGGGGGACCTCGCCGACAACAATATGCTTGGAGTGAAAGGGGAGGAAGGGGAAGGAAGAGTAAAGCCCGTCCACTAGGGAAGAGAAAGAGGGGGTGAAAGACTTCGGGGAGACCTGGGAGGGGGCCGGAGCGAGAAAGGGGAGGTGGGAATGGAAGGAAAAGGGAAAGGGGAGGAGGGGGGAGTGGAAGCGAAAAGGAAAGGGAAAGGGGAGGAAGGGGGAGTGGAAGGGAAAGGGAAAGGGGAGGAGGTGGGAGTAGAAGGGAAAGGGAAAGGGAAAGGGGAGGAGGTGGGAGTAGAAGGGAAAGGGAAAGGGAAAGGGGAGGAGGTGGGAGTAGAAGGGAAAGAGGAGGAGGGGAAGGGAAAGGGAAAGGGGAGGAGGTGGGAGTGGAAGGGAAAGGGAAAGGGGAGGAGGGGGGAGTGGAAGGGAAAGGGAAAGGGGAGGAGGGGGAAGTGGAAGGAAAAGGGAAAGGGGAGGAGGGGGAAGTGGAAGGGAAAGGGAAAAGGGAGGAGGTGGGAGTGGAAGAGAAAGGAAAGGGGAGGAGGTGGGAGTGGAAGGGAAAGGGAAAGGGGAGGAGGTGGGAGTGGAAGGGAAAGGAAAGGGGAGGAGGTGGGAGTGGAAGGGAAAGGGAAAGGGAAAGGGGAGGAGGTGAGAGTGGAAGGGAAAATGGGAGAGCGGAAAAAAGGGGGGGATGAGAATCGAAGTAGGGGGTAAAAGGGAAAGAAGAGAGTCGACATTGAGAGGAGTAAGTAGAGAAAGGGGAATATGGAGGGGGGGAGGGAAGGAGGAGGAAGGGAAGAGTGAGCCACCTGTACACCAACGTGGAATAAAACTCATCCCCCGGGGGAGAGAACAGCGCCGGCACGTGAAGTCTACCCCCGAAACACCAATAAACCTTCCCTAAACACATGTAATACCAGGCAAGCCCCCCCCCCCCCTATCCACCACCCCCACTCCCCCCCTTAACCATCAACATTATTGCCCTCGTGTTCACTAGGCTCTCTGGCAGGTTTACATACGTCTTTCTTTCTTACCATCTTCAAGATCTTCTTCCTTTGCTGTCAATCCCCCAAAAGGAGAGAAGAAAATGTTTACAATCCCCCCACCCCCTCCCTCCATTAAGTAAGTATATATAACTTTACTCAAGAAATATTATATTATATATATATATATATACATATACATATTCATACATACTCTCTCTCTCTCTCTCTCTCTCTCTCTCTCTCTCTCTCTCTCTCTCTCTCTCTCTCTCTCTCCTATATTCTTATATATATATAAGAATATAGGAGAGAGAGAGAGAGAGAGAGAGGGCGAGAGAGAGTACACTATATCCGGGTGCATTACACGTTACGGATAAGGCAATAAATCTCCCAAGGTTTACCGTATCTCCTTTGTACGCGTCAACATTTCGCGGCACCGACATGGCACTATCAGTCAGGGCGGAGATAGTGCCAGGGCGAGTGTCTGCCGAACTGACTCCATTACCGAGAAGAGAAAGTGTGTGCGTGGGGGGGGGGGGTGGAGGGAGAGAGAGAGAGGATGGGGGCAGAAAAGAGGATATAGAGAGAAAGGATGGAAGCAGAAAAGAGGCGAAAAAATCAGAAAAATACAAAGCAAGAAGGATGTATTACAATAACACAATACAAAAAAGATGGGAAGCGAAGTCTCAAAAAATGTATACTATTACTACTACAAACAATAATAATAATCACTAACAATAATAATGATCATTAATAATAACAATAATAGCAACATTATTATCATAACACTATGGGAAACGTTGCCGTCTCGCACGCACTGGCCAGCCAAAAATCAATATTAACGGAATCATGAGGAAGCGACATCGCGCCTCCTGTCACTCCTGGCTTATTTCTCTCTCTCTCTCTCTCTCTCTCTCTCTCTCTCTCTCTCTCTCTCTCTCTCTCTCTCTCTCTCTCTCTCTCTCAGAATATAGGGGGGAGAGAAAGAGAGATAGGGAGGGAGAGAGAAAGAGAGAGAGAGAGGGGGAGAGAAAGAGAGAGAGAGGGGTGGGAGAGAGAGAGAGAGGGGGGGAGAGAAAGAGAGAGAAAGAGAGAGGGGGTGAGAAAGAGAGATAGGGAGGGAGGGAGAGAGAAAGAGAGAGAGAGAGAGAGAGAGAGAGAGAGAGAGAGAGAGAGAGAGAGAGAGAGAGAAGGAATCGCACACAGAAACAAAGACACTCAAGATGAGCAAGAGAGCAGGCACCAAACGAGTTCAAAGAATGACGCAATCAGATCAAAATTACATCGAAACAAAACACACGAGAGAAACCTAACAAGGGAAATAACAATGAAGGGCAAGAGAGTAGAAATAAAAAAAGAAGAAATATACACAACTCAACGGCACATCACCCTTGGCCAAGAAAAGATATTTCCGACATAAATAAAACACACTAGAGAAATGTTACATTAGGAGAAACATCAGTGAAGGGAAAAGAGTTGCACAAATTGAACTGAAGATAAAATGGATAAATAAAATAAACAAATAATAAGTAACACACGCCACATAACACATCTTCCAATAAAAAAAAATCAATATGCAAAAAAAGGGATGCTAAAACAACTTAGAAGTCTACCTCACTCAGAGAAAGTAACCACCATTTTTCATCAAAATACACAACAGGCAGACTAGGATAAAAAGAAAAAAAATAAAAAAAATCAGTAATTGCATTCCTGACAATAAGCAAAATCTCTCAAACCCCATTATGAAAATGGCTATGATGAATAAAATATTAAATCCTGCATAAATCAATACGACGGGATGCCAAGGGTGAGAGCGAGTCTAAGTGTGAAGGGTGCTAGGTAGGGTGACCCAGTGTGGAAAGGGTTAGGTTGACAGAGGTGCTCTTTGGGCTTTCAGAAAGTTTGCATACATATACAAAATTGCGTGCATATTATATATATATATATATATATATATATATATATATATATATATATATATATATATTATATATATATATATATATATAATATATATATATGTATATATGTATATATATATGTATATATATATATATATATATATATATATATATATATGTGTGTGTGTGTGTGTGTGTGTGTGTGTGTGTGTGTGTGTGTGTGTGTGTGTGTGTGTGTGTGTGTGTGTGTGTGTGTGTGTGTGTGTGTGTGTGTGTGTGTGTGTGTGGACAGACCCAAGCTAACATACAACCGCTAAATATCCTTATCTATTATTCACTTACTAGGAATTTGTTTTTGCATTTTTACGAACGGAAATTAACCAATAATCAACAACAACAACAAATACTATGCAACCCGTCAGCATATTCTAACAGTTAAAGAATTACATAACCGTCCAAAGAAACACACAGGCACTAAAAACCCACAAATTTCACTTCCCTAACAAGCTATAAAGACCTAACTTAAAACTAAACCCAAAGGCACATGTCAGTTGCGTTATAACCTAATTACCAGAAGTATATGCAAATACAGGTAAAGGCAAAGCTCGTAACACGTGGCGCCACACCAGAGTAGCTCCATAACCAATCGAAAGAGTAACACGAAATCATGAATAATTTATCACAAAAACGCCCACCCACATATATACCTTGACACGCACGCACTCGCACACGTGTACACACAAACACACACATATATGAACACACATGGACATACACACGCCAACACAAGCCGCGCCACCCTACACCAACCCATACTCACAGACGAGCAAATACAAGAAAAGAAAAGAAAAAAAGAAAGAAAGAAAAATATATATGTGCATGTATGCAATATATATACATATATATATATTTATATCTATATATATATATATATCACATATACATATATACATATATATACATATCCAAACGCTCGTACACACGCATAACACGATGCAAAATTAAAATGTTAAATACAATTAGAATAAACAATTATAGTAACAAGAGCCGACCTCCAGCAAGCGTGCAGTGCAAGCTCACTCCCAGACGACAGCGTGTCTTGGCCTTTGCTAATATGTTTCATGTTACGCTGCTGCACTTTCACATTATCAATTATTGCATTATATGTATATGTATGAGCACACAAGAGGTGGAGGAAGGAGAGAGGGGGGAGAGGGGGGGAGGGAGGAGAGAGAGAGAGAGGGAGAGGGAGAGGAGGAGGGAGGGGGAGGGAGAGGGAGAGAGAGGGGAGAGGGGAGGGAGGAGGGAGAGGGAGAGGGAGAGAGAGAGAGAGAGAGGAGAGAGGGAGGGAGAGAACGAGGGAGAGGGAGAGGGGAGAGGGAGGAGAGGAGAGGGAGGGAGAGGGAGGGGGAGAGGGAGAGGGAGGGAGAGGGAGGGAGAGGGAGAGGGAGAGGGAGAGGGAGAGGGAGAGAGAGAGAGGGAGAGAGAGAGAGAGAGGGAGAGAGAGGGAGAGACTGATAATCGAATAAGAGCGTGTTCATTGCAGAAATGAACATGCTTATACGTTTATAAACAATACACGCAACCCAACTAGAAAATCTAAATGAGAAAATCCAAACGAATCTTCACAATTATTTACGCAGATTTCAAGAAACGAGCATTTTTCAACAACATTTAGAACCGTTACCAAGACCACCATTAAAACCACCACCGATACCAGAACCACCACCACCACCAAAACGGGGAAAAAAATAAACATTACTCTACAAGATTTAAAAGCCATAGCCACCAGCTGAAAAAAGTAACTGTACATCACAAGCAAATTTGGGGCAATCATGGAAAGCAGAGGTTGTACGTTGTACGCATTACACCACCTCATGACGTAATGGGTCTCTGGTGCATAATGTAAATATGAACGCCAGCGGGAAAAGGCATTTGCCAAATGAACATTTCACGAGCGATTCACCCTCCTTATGGGACACCCTTTACGTGGGGATTATATATGATCATAATGTAGTATCATTCTTAGATCTTTCCTTCCGAATTCAGTGGTATAATTTATACATATACTATACAATAATTAATTAACATGCATGTTGTATCTATAGATATACACATATCATGAAATCTGAACAACTGAAGTATTTAGAAGAAAAAAAAATCACTACCCATAAACACATTTCCATGATAAATCATGGCATATGCTCGTAAAGGCACTGCACGAATCAAAATGATTCACAAGGTCAAGATTTCACATGCTAGTTCAACATTTGTTCTAACTGGAAAAAAGAAGTCCATGCATATTAATGCCGCGAACACGAGTAGACTCCGGGTTTTGGGGAACATTACACATGCCTTCTGCTAAAATTCTCCCAATTTTCTCTCGGACTTTGATCAAAATATTGAAATCCGTCGCAGTTTTAATTACTAAGCGGCGTTCACAGCTGTGCTTCGATAATCAATCATTCGATGCTCTTAACTAAAAGGTTAACGTCTAAACCCCCGATACGCAACAGAAACTCCTCCACACGACCTAATCACTAGCGGATGAGAAACCAGAACTAGCGATTTTTCTCCATTTTAACAAACAAGGAAAACAAGTCGCTAGTTTTACACGATCACCACTGAGCAGTCCCTTCAAATTCATTGAAAAGAGAAACCAGCACCCGTCAGTTCAAGAAACGAGAGAGACTAAACCACAATTTGATATACGAACAACTAGCAGTTACTTAAGACATACCCAATCATTATTTGATACACTGCAACGAATAATTAAGTCAATTCAATAAGCAATATCAACCGAGTCACTAGTTGACAAGCAGGTAATTCGATTCAAGAAGAGAAACCTTACTACCAGAATTAGCACTCCATTCTATTATGTAAACAAGAGAAACCAAAATGACTGGTTTTCATATCAAAGCACAATAGAAGGAAAAAAAGGACCAGTTCTGTGAACACACCATTGCAAAACACGAGAGAAACGCCAACAAAAATTTCGTCATATGAACGGATGCCCCTACGAGCCAACCTTTCCTCGAGGCAAAATGTCTACATATTCTCGTCGATTAATTTTAGTGCTGTCTGAAACCAGCAGTTAAAGGGTTATTTTCACATTCACAGATGCACCACCGCAATTAATGAAGAGATCGACACCAGAACCGACTATAGTGTACCCGGGATTCGACATGTATTCTACAATTATGTATCCTACAACGTCGATTAATCATTAAATACCCAACCTTGCATTATCATCCGACGTTAATCATCAACAATGCGTCGTGCACTTTATCAGAATCAATTAAATCACAACCTATTACAAACACTTATTTACAACACAAATGAACACAAATCATCATTGAAGCCCCTTGCCCTTTCCCTATAGGCCTACGTATGCAAATATGCCAGTGCTTGCAACTCCCGATGCGATTCCCCGGCAATTACCCGTTCGAGCAACCTTGTAAGGCGAAATTTGCTGCTGGATATATTGCCTCCTTAGAGAACGAACCGTGAAGAAAGAAAAGGAAAAAAAGAGGAACGAATGGAAGGAGAAGGGGAATACAGAAAAGGATGGATTTACAAGAGGTAAAGGGAGTAATGGAAAAATACAGAAAAGGATGAAAGCGGAAAAATAGAGGAAAGAGGAGGGGGGGGGGGTGTAAAGAAAAGGAAAGAAGGGGGAAAGAGGAACAAACTATAACTGATAATACCAACATATTTCTTTCCAAATACTCGGACAACAAACTTGCTCTCTTTGTTTTCTTCCCCGTGATACAACCCCCACAACCCCACATAAAATCCTGATTTGACCCGCCCGCATATACATCTTCCCCCTCCCCATCTCCCCCTTCCTCGCCCTCCTCTCTCCCTCCCTTCTCTCTCGTTATCTCCCTCGTCTTGTTCACCTACCTCCCTTTCATCTCTCTTTACAGATTTTCTTCTTTTTCTATACCTTGGCTTATCCATGCTGTTCCTATTGCTGCTGCTCCATCTCAGCGTCACCTTTCTCCCCTTCATCCTTTCTACCTTCGACCTCTACTTTTACCTCATCGTCGTCCCCTTCCTCCTCATCCTCCACAACCTCTCCCCTTCCTCCTCATCCTCATCGTCATCCCCCACCTCATCCTCCTTTCCCCCGCCTCCCCTCTTGCCCTTCCTCAGCCATTTCCCTGAGGTGAGACATGCCGCAGTGCCCCGATATCTCGATTAAAGAGAACCGCTCCTTTACAAGCCTCCGACACACACACGCGTTTAGAGAGGGAGGCGGATGGAGTGAGAGAGAGAGAGAGAGAGAGAGAGAGAGAGAGAGAGAGAGAGAGAGAGAGAGAGAGAGAGAGAGAGAGAGAGAGAGAGAGAGAGAGAGGAGAGGGGAAGGAAGAAATGAGGGGGAGGGGCGTGAAGGAAGAGGAGGGGAGCCGGAGTAGGAGGAGGGAGGGAGGGAGTTGGGGGAAGAGGAGCGGGGAGGCAGGCAGAGAAAAGCAGAGGAAGGAGGAGCGGAGAGGAAGGATACGGAAGGTGAAAAGATAAAGGAAGAAGGAAGGATAAGGGAGGGCAAGAGGAGGAAGAATAGTAGGAGCAGCAGCAGGAGGAAAAGTTGGAGGAAGCGGGAGGAGGGAGAGTGAGGGTGGAGGAGGAAAGGGAGGGGAAGCGGAGCGGAAAGTAAGAGGCTGAAGTAAGATATAGGAAAGGAGGGGAAGAGAAGGAGAGGGGGAAAGGGAAAAGAGGAGGAGGAGGAGGAGCGGTGTTGAAGAGAATACTGCAAAACATGACGTTTCCGTTTATCGTTTAACGTGCAAGTAGAGAAAGGGAGAGGGGGTAGAAGGGGGAGAGTGAGAAAGACATTAAGAATAATAGAAATGGCAGATAAAATAAGATGAGGAAAGAAAAAAAATATATTTTGAAAATAAATAAAAACCCAAGAAAAAAAAAGCACTCGGATCGTAACTAAAATAATTGAATGAAATAGATGAGTAAAACTAAATAACATAATAAAAAAGGAACATGTCTCCTCGAATCCGCCACCAAAGCCACGAGAGAAAAGCAGGAACACACTCGAGTTCTTTCGAAGGCAGGAGACGCGATGAAAAATAAAGGTGATACAACCAAAGACACGGAGGACGAGATTTTTTTCCCCCTTATTTTTCCCTTTTTTTTTTTAGGTATAAGGAATGTCAAATCTTGAGACACCTTTCTAACTTCGGGAGGAAAGGAGGTGGCGGAGTGATTGATGAGGAGAGAAGGAAAGAGAAAATGACAGGGAGAGAGAAAAGAGGAGAGTGGAAAAAAACAAAACGTAAGAAAAAGATGAGAAAGGAGGTAAACAAGAGAGAGACAAGGGAGAGAAAAGACAGAACGTTGGAAAGAGATGAAAGACGAGGATAGAAAAGACAAAACGTTATACAAGAGAGGTAGAATGGAAAAGAAAAAACGTTAAGAAGAAAGAGTGGAAGAGAGCAACCGCTAGGGAGACTGAGGAGAGAGTACAGAGGAGGAGAGAGGAGAGAGACACGTAAACACATGACGCTCGAGTCGTTGGCAGGTGGGAGCCAGAGAACCATAAACGGCATAATTATACCGAGACTCTACACACCCTGCCGGACGTATCGGCTCTGTAATTAAATAACAAAACAATAAAAACAAACGCCGATGGTGGTTACAACACATCGTAACGATAAAGACAGCTACGACAAAGAATAAGGATGACAACAAAACCTTGTCAAAACCCAGAGTTAGACTGAGGAATCTGCAGCAGAGAGACTGAGGTCTCTTTCCTGCAGGCGTGGGAGAGAGTCCGTGGTAGTCTGACACCTGCTACCCCCGCCCGTCCCCCGTACCCTTCCTCCTCCCCATCCCCTTTTCCTTCTCCTTCCCCCTTATCTTCCCTCCCTTCCCCTCCCTAACCCCCTCTCTCCCTCACACACAGCAAAAGCCTGCAGTGATTGTGTTGGTCGCCTGTTGAAGGGTAAAGTAATTACCTGCCACAGGTGAGTTTGAGACTGGCAAGCGAGTAGTGTTATTGATTGCTGCTCCGAGTGACGATCATACTGTGAACCCTTCCCCCATGACCTGCGCCTCTTTCTTTCTCTCTTTGGGAACCGGGCTTCTCGTCTTCGGATTTGTGTCCAGAGTTTTATGGGAATAGGGCGTGTATAATTAATAATAAAAATAATAGTTTTATTATTATAATATATATACTAATAATAATAGTAATAATAATATATATATATATATAAATATATTAATGATCTATTTACCTATTTACCGAGCCATTAACCCTGAACTTTAGCATCCTTTGACATATCCACTCTAGTACATTGGAACCCATCTTTTCCTTTCTTTTTCGTACTTATAATTTCAAAGTCGAGCCAGCAAATAAATGCCTATGTTGAAGTCCTAAAGCGGCTTACTTCGAGCAACGATAGGAAGTTGACCAAATGCACAGCTTGATTGGCTGGCTCAGAAAGCCGTCATGCCAAGGATATTCGGCTATCAGCGAGCTTACCGAGACGAGACACGTGTCTGTGTGTAAACAACACATACAAACAGCTGATTCGTCCAACAAATTGGATGACTAAAGTAGCGTTTTTAAGTCTGTGCTCGTGCCACTTCGAGATCTTCCGTACCCAGATAATTGGCTTAGTATAATCTCTCCCCTAATATTACTGGCGTGGTTTCCCTGTGTTACAGTTTCTACCCCCTGTGTCCCCCCAAAAAAAGTCCACATCCCAACTTCATACACACGTCGTTGAGATGTAAACCTACACGAAGAGGGATGGGATTCTCTAAGATTGTCTTGGGTTATATCTCATGTTCGTAATGAGATGATGAGGTTCATGTCAGTGCCTTGCATTTAATTTACGTTAAAGCGTGTCATATGGATAAACACACGTTTTATAGTGAGTTCTCGGCGACGTTTAGCGCAAGATTGAACCGAGATATTGCTGTCGTTAAATTAAAAAAAAAAAAAAAAAAAAACATTCGCGGGTGTGTCGCATATGCTTCCATTAAAGCAGATCCTAACCCAAGTACACCTTCAACAGACGAACAAATGCTTTCGGTGTCCCAAAGAGAAAAGGTGAAGCTGGAGACCTGTCAAGCCTTGGGGGTATACACGCCCTGTAGTCACAGCGAGCGTACAGACAGGCAGGTTCTATTGCCTGCGACAGAAAGGTTCTCCACAATCACGGCCAAAGTGGATCAAAGGCCCTGAAGAGAGTGGCACTGATGGATCTCCTCAACTCTACAGATTCTCACCACCTGGCAGGAACTCGAAGATCAAAGGTGCTCCCCCCCACCCCTCTCACTCTCTCCTCCCCATCTTTACCTCCCGCCTCCCTCCTCCCTCCTCTGCCCCTCGTCTCTTTCGCAACCGGCCACACACACTTCGGAGATTTTCCTCCCGGCGAAAATGTGCTAACGCCAGCGCTGGAACAATCGGTGCCTTGGTACAAAATGTTCCTTGAGTGTCAAAGGAGGACAAAACCAATAGCAAGAAAAGGAAGGGGAAGAAGGAGGAGGAGGAGGAGGAGGAGGAGGAGGAGGAAGGGGAAATGATCATAAAGACATAACATATATAAAGAAAAGAAAAGGGAAAACGTTCTTACGAAATACAGCATTTGGTCAAATTAGGCATCATAGTGAACACACAAAAGCTGTCTATGTAGGTTACACATCGTACACCTTAGTTCAGTATCTCGGAAGGCTGCTGCTGTTCTTCCTTTTCGTGTTGAATATATACATTCATTTTGAATTCCTTTTCGAGTTATGAAGAGGAAGATGAAGGGAAGTTAAATGGGGAAGAAAGAGGAGAACAAGGAGGAGGAATGAGGGAGAAAGAGGAGGAGAAAAAGGAGGAGGAATGAGGGAGAAAGAGGAGGAGAACAAGGAGGAGGAATGAGGGAGAAAAAGGAGGAGAACAAGGAGGAGGAATGAGGGAGAAAGAGGAGAACGGAGGAGGAGGAATGAGGGAGAAAGAGGAGAACGGAGGAGGAGGAATGAGGGAGAAAGAGGAGAACGGAGGAGGAGGAATGAGGGAGAAAGAGGAGAACGAGGAGGAGGAATGAGGGAGAAAGAGGAGAACGAGGAGGAGGAATGAGGGAGAGAGAGGAGAACGAGGGGGAGAAATGAGGGAGAGAGAGGAGAACAAGGGGGAGGAATGAGGGAGAAAGAGGAGGAGAACAAGGAGGAGGAATGAGGGAGAAAGAGGAGGAGAACAAGGAGGAGGAATGAGGGAGAAAGAGGAGGAGAACAAGGAGGAGGAATGAGGGAGAAAGAGGAGGAGAACAAGGAGGAGGAATGAGGGAGAAAGAGGAGGAGAACAAGGAGGAGGAATGAGGGAGAAAGAGGAGGAGAACAAGGAGGAGGAATGAGGGAGAAAGAGGAGGAGAACAAGGAGGAGGAATGAGGGAGAAAGAGGAGGAGAACAAGGAGGAGGAATGAGGGAGAAAGAGGAGGAGAACAAGGAGGAGGAATGAGGGAGGAGGAGGAGGAGAACAAGGAGGAGGAATGAGGGAGAAAGAGGAGGAGAACAAGGAGGAGGAATGAGGGAGAAAGAGGAGGAGAACAAGGAGGAGGAATGAGGGAGAAAGAGGAGGAGAACAAGAAGGAGGAATGAGGGAGAAAGAGGAGGAGAACAAGGAGGAGGAATGAGGGAGAAAGAGGAGGAGAACAAGGAGGAGGAATGAGGGAGAAAGAGGAGGAGAACAAGGAGGAGGAATGAGGGAGAAAGAGGAGGAGAACAAGGAGGAGGAATGAGGGAGAAAGGAGGAGGAGAACAAGAAGGAGGAATGAGGGAGAAAGAGGAGGAGAAAAAGGAGGAGGAATGAGGGAGAAAGAGGAGGAGGAATGAGGGAGAAAGAGGAGGAGAACAAGGAGGAGGAATGAGGGAGAAAGAGGAGGAGAACAAGGAGGAGGAATGAGGGAGAAAGAGGAGGAGAACAAGGAGTAGGAATGAGGGAGGAGGAGAAAAACAAGGAGTAGGAATGAGGAAGGAGGAGAAGAACAAGGAGGGGGAATGAGGAGGAGAAGAACAAGGAGGAAGGAGGACAACGATGAGGAGGAAGATGAGGATGTCGATGAGGTGGAAGGAGGAGGAAAAAGGTGGAAGCTAAGAAAAGGAAAGGGAGGGTGGAGAAGATGAGGAGGAGTAAAATTAGGAAGGAGGATGAGGAAAGTTCAATTGATGAAAAGGTGAGAAAAGAGAAAGGGGGTGAGAATTAAACGGAGAAGAAAGTAAAGAAAATATTCGCAATATGAGAAGGGAGACTGTGCTGTGGAAGGAGGATATACAGAGAGAGAATAAGGTAGGAAACTGGTAGGGGGGAGAATAATGCGAGAGAGAGAGAGAGAGAGAGAGAGAGAGAGAGAGAGAGAGAAAAAGGAAAGTAGGTATATCAACAGGCAAGAGTAGTGATGAAGGAGAAAGAATATACTAAAGAAAGGCTTGCCATGCGATACAACGCTTGTTCTTAATAACTATTCCAGCCAACATCATACGCCAGTATAATCAAGTGAAAATGCACAAAAAATACCAGCCTACGCACTTGACTTCGTACCAAAATCAGTTAAACATGAAATTAATTTCTATCAAAACGATAAAAAGAAAGGATGCCAGCATACACTTCTCGTGATTAAAATATTCAACCTTATCCGTTATCTCATTGATAGTAAACATAAAACGAACTTCTACGCCCGAATCATTAAAATAAAAACACCTTGTCCTTCATCTTCAAAGAAATAAGACTTGAGGGAAGTTTCCATGTCAAACCTATGCAAGAAATGGAGCAAGGGGGAAGAATGTGTATACATAAATTTACATGAATGAAAACATTCGGAGGGTTCAGCCTTGGGAAAACATCAGGTGCTGCGAGTACTTGTGTCCTTATAGCATGGAGTCGACAGGAGGTCACCAGATGTAGGTCTGTTTTTATTTTTAAGTTCAAATATAAACAGTGTTCAAACGTTTATCAAGGCATCCACGATCGAATTAAACGTTAGACTATCCTTTTCTGCATAAAAAACAACAAAATAAAAGGCTTAAAGTAAATTAAAAAAGCGTTATCAATATCGTGTTGCATAATAATAACAACACTTGTAAATCAATCTCGTGTTCGAACATCTGGGAAATTCTCCTTTTATATGTCAGCATAACATGTGAAGCCGCCCTTGCTACATGGTCGTTACAGGCTCTCCGTGTCGTGTCGTGTTACACTTTCCTCTCTCAAAACAGTTTATTAAACGAAACACAACCACAAGACAGCTCGACAACATTTTCAAGGAAAAAAATTCGGAGCGAGTGTGTGGGGTATTCCCGTATTACTTAAGCGTTACTGATAGTGTCTTTTACCCCCTCCCCCCCCCAATCCGTTCTTTTTTTTTTTACAATGAGCGAGTGGTTGTAACGCACTTGAAACTACTACAAACCACGCCCACCATCTATAAAATGATACACACGACGCCCATCTCAGAACGAAGTGTAACCAAGCGAACGTATGAATGGACACAGCCCTCGTAGTCCCTTTCCCTCGACGACAAACAACTTCGCTGACCTCCATTTAATGTCAAGAACAGAAGAGCTAAAGCAAGTGTGTCGTTCCCCATCCCAAGACGACGACGACGACCTGCTCCTCGGCCTTTCTGAACGACCACCCACGATCCCCCGATAGACTCAACCCGGATGACTTGTCAGGGACTGAAAGGGGCGAAATCGACGAGGATTTTCGTCCCGATCCGCCTGACAGATCAACAGCTGGGGAAGTAGCAGACGAAATTTCGATAGGAATGCCAAGCAGACGACAAAATATTTATCCGCTCTTACGTTTCCCTAATGCGGTGAATGCACGAAAATCCACCGCGATTCCTACGTAGGCATGACACAAAACTCTTTGCAAGACGCCGTTGGCATTCCACTTGCTTTCACGACCCGAAAGAGGCGAGTAAACTTATCGAGGTGACGTTTTGCCGCCATTGATAGGGGAGAGAGAGAGAGGAATAGTCTTCGCTTTCCAGAATATTATCCGTACTTACTTTTGATGACCCTATCCGTTGTAGACACCTTGCTGGTGTTGTTGGCGTTAGTACTCATTGTTACACTAATATATAATCCTCTTAGTGACCCACATGCAGAGATGGCTTGGATACAAGCCGATCACCACGACACTGAACAACAGGACTCGCACCAAAATGGCGTAAACCGCTCTGGCTCTCAATGGGCCTTGCGCATGCGCGAAAGTCGGCCAATCAATGCAGGGATCGCGTCACGTGACTCCCCGAGCCTCTGCCCATGCGCGCTAAAGTCAAATGCGAATAGGTTCTTTAACTCACTCATTCTTTTAAATGGGATGGGTGTTGAGCTAAAAACAAATGGGAACATTCTCTCTAGCTGTTTCTTGGTTGATGAAGTCATTCTGATTCTTTGAAAGGTGATGGTTGCTGTGTAGAGTAATATTCTCGCGCGCTGAAATCAAATACGGAAACATTCTTCAGTTAACTCCTATTTGAAATGCGACGGTTGTTGCTCTTAAACCAAAGAGGAACACTCATTCTTTATCTTATTACTTGAAATGTGATGGGTCTTGTATAGAATAACACCTCTCTGCCTTGGCGCACCTAAACTAAATGGAACTTTCTATTACAACTTGTTTCTCGATTAGTGTTGTGAAGAATAATGCCCTCGCCTTTTCTTGTGTTTGTATGATCATATTATATTTTTTTTTATCATCATTCATATTATATTATCATGATAATGAAGGTCTCTGTTATTGTTGTTAAGAT
>NW_028234419.1:24274442-24284442 GCF_977035675.1 Penaeus japonicus
TTATTTCTGATTGATTTTCTTTTTCTAACCTCATCTTCTTTTTGTCTTCATAATCATTAGCGTTTTAATTGACAGTGGGATTTATAATAAAAATACCATGCAATATATATTCACAGAATGTGTGTTACTCCCAATGTCTCATAATGATTAGATTATATGCCATTGTCAAGTTGGGTGGCTTAAAACCCTAATTTCACATGGATTAAAAATCATTATTATTAATGGAATACCATGACTGCTCTACATATAAATGTTATCAATGGAATACAGGCTTATATCAGGAGGTTGATAATTGTAATATCAGTTTTAAGATAATCAGGATAAGTGATGATTTACATAGTCTTTCCTTACTGGATTCTCAGCTCTCTTGAAGAAATACCGATCAAATAAAGAATTACCAGAAATGAAGGGATCCAGTAGAATGTGGAACCTTTATTTTCTTTAGTGATAAACTGTTTATAAGTAAGGAATATTTGTATGTATATTTTTGTGGAGATGAGTCTATTTTATGAAACATAGAGATAACATTGCTATTAGATATTCAACGAGATTGTTTTCAATAAGATAGGAGGATTACAGAGAGAATGTAAGTTTTTCACCAAAAGAATGTGCCAGTATCATATGATTTAGCTTTTTTTCCTAATTGTTGATCATGATGGCCTTCATTTATGCATACATAAATCTGCAGTATTTGCTCCAGCAGATGTGCATTAAAATCAAATAAAAGATGTAGTTTATATCAGAGAAAAATTGTGCTAAAAAATTACTATTATGAATTATCATTAAGATTATCATTGCTTTTCCCCTTAGGTTTGAAGGAAAAAGATGATTGAGACTAGGGTATGTAAAATGTTTGATGCTTAGATTTAGACATGTCTTACGGTATACAAAATGTTATATTTCAAATGCAATTTCTTTCATTACACAAAATATATTAAACAGTGTTTTTGTTTATGTCTATTGTGATCATAGCATTCCCACAATAATAGCTGCTTGAACGTTTATATTTGGTACTGAGAATATCTGTTGATAGTTAATTTTCTGAGAAAACCAATATCATTCGCAAATTCTTGCAAAACAATGTGGTGTTCCCTTTTTCAGAGATTCATGGTTGCCCCCATAAATGTTGCCTTTTACTCCCCTGTGTTTTAAGCTTGGAATTATTATTTAGTCTTAAAAAGTTAAAGATGTTTGCACTCTGTAAGATGAGTCTATCAGCAAAAGATAATTGTTATATTCATGGTGAAGACCACTAACTTTTTATATCCCTAAAATAACAGGGTGCCAAGGATAGAAAGGGTTAATTTCTCACAGATACCAATACATTTCATAAGCTGTTTTTTAGGTGTGAAGTATGTGTCTGTTTTTCTTGTCCTGTTGGTGTGTAAAGAAAAAAAACTATGTTATTAAGATATTATTATAAGATCAAACAAGTAAAGCAAAAATGTGTTTAGCATAACTTTATGAAACAGTGTAGTCAGGATCTAAGCATAGATATCAAATGGGTATGACACTTGCTTGTTGAATAATAAATTAAGCATAATAAAATAAAATAGGAATGTAAAATTTAAAAATAATTTGATATTATGTGATTGTTTGCTGTCATGTTTTATTCAAGGGTTTTTATTTTATCTGTGTTGTTTTGTTTGGTCCATAACTCTTGTTTTATTAATTTCTAACTTCATGCTTATAGTAAATAAGAGAACATCTTTTTATATAATTACTTGCAGCTCCCATCTATAAATGATGCAGCTAGGACATGTACTCAGCTGTGTCTTCCGTCCATGTGTGTTTTGTAAGTGTTGATTTATGAAATGATTTTGAAGCTGTGCTGATTAATGTATGATTTTGAAGTTTTACTGAGTGCTGTATAACCTACTATTTTTACTGATTACTGAGTGATTTTGAAGATGTACTGATTTCTGTTTGATTTTTGAAACTAGGCTGATTACTGTATGATTTTGTTGTTTTACCAGTTAATGTATGATTTTTATTTTTTTCTGGTTCATGTATGATTTTGAATTTTTACTGATTACTGAATGATTTTGAAGCTAGACTGATTACTGATTAAGTTTTTTTTTCTGATTAGTGCATGACTCTATTTTTTTTTCCTTCTTTCTTTTTTTTACCCAACAGTAACCAAGTTTTATATATACATATGTATACATATACATACATATGCATTTACATTTACATTTACATATACATTTATCTATGTTTATATACATGTATATGTATGTGTTTGTGTGTGTGTGTGTGTGTGTTCTTTTCTGTGTGCGTGTTGGAGTGTGATTTTCTGTTAGCACATAGTAGACCAGATCTTGATGAAAGGATTCACACCTTTTATCACATTGTGTTGCACCTTTCTTCTTGGTGATTATATTTCATGGTTTGTTCTTTCCCTTTTAATTTTGTTACTTTGTTTTATGTTATTTCCGTCTCAAAGCAAAGGGACAATGCCTGATCTACGGAATTCAGAGCAGGTGGTATCTCAAGGTAGCTTTTACTAACAGAACTAAGTTAACAAAGGTCTTTTTTTCAGGAATGTTTCCAGGAGATTTCTCTGTGAGCTTTAACTAACTTGGGTTTTTTATTTAAGTCTTCTGTTCTATACAAAAAATACATTCCAATTCACCAAATGAAGTTTACTTGTATTTAAGTATTTACAGATAGATGTATCAGTAAGTATGGAATATCTGTATATGTTATAACAAGAATAGTATTTGTAATAATAAGTTGATTGCCAAAACTTTTAATATTGTTCTTTTTATTGAGATACATGTTAATCTTGATTAGGTAGATTGGCATTTGATGTTGCTTTAAGTTCACTGTACTGACTACATTCTGTCTTCCTTGAAGATGTTGCTGAAGACCAGTTTATTTGTAATACATCAAGAGTTTTATGAAATCATGGATACATTGTCAAATATTGAATACTGAAAAGTAGTATTTATATATGTATATATATATATATATATATATATATATATATATATATATATATATATATATATATATATATATATATATATAGATAGATAGATATATAGATATATATGTATATATATACTACTTTACTGTTAATTATTTTACATAATTAATTACTTCAGTTTTGCTAAAATGCAATATGTTGTGTATTTTTTAAGAATTACAATCACAATTATAACCACATGCTTACAGAAAATTGTCACAAAAATTATTGATTATGTGAGACACTTCATTAAGAAAATTGTTGTTGAAAATGTTTAAGTACTTTTGGCATAACATGATCCAATAGTTTAGCAAATGTTATAAGAAAAGCTATTATCAATAGACATTCCTATAGGCTATATAGATTTCTTATTATTATTTTTGCCCAATATTCTATATGAATAATCGTTATATACAAATGATAGTAGCTGATGAAGTAATGAAGATATTTTCAAATATGTAAGTAAAACTTTCATAATATTGAGATAAGATTGCTTGGAGAATTAGTTATATACAATATTTATTTAAAGAGTTCTCAGATAGTATTTTTAATGCATCTGTATTTTGATAACTTGCTTGGGGAACAATAGAAATACAAGGAAAGATTGCTGGCCATATTCCTCTAAGGAAATTTAAACCTCCAGAATCACAAGAGATTTTCCTTTTAATTGTCACTGTTTGTAGTCATATGTTTTTTATTTTATTATGTAAAATATTCATATTGGGCAGTGGAAAGTATGTGCTCCATATATCTTTGGATTATTTCAGGAAAAAAACACCAGCTCTGAAGTAGTTCTTTACTCATTTTAAGTCAACATCAACTCTTTATCATCTAGGTTTTCAAATCTTTCATTTCTTTTCACAAATATACTTAACTATACAATGCACATTCATTCTTGTATGCAGTTACATGTACAATTGTGTAATTGTACACATGTAAAGGTATGCATGTAGATGTAGGACATGTATAAAATGTATATTTGGTATTCCTTTTGGCTTCATTCTTAATTTTCCTTTTTTCCCACATCCCCAAAAGGGAAGACAAATGATCATGTACATACAAGAGCATACATAAGTACAGATCCAGCATCAGAGTATGCATGGTTATCTATGTGTTACTAAAAGATATGTATCTGTCTGAGCCTTTTTTTCTGTCATAATGAAGATTTAAAAGGGTTATGTGATATGTATATATGCAGCTCTGTCTTGTTACTACTGGTAACCACTAAATATTTACTGAAGTTTACGGTAGTTGCCAGTTTTCATAACCATGTCATATATAAAGTTAAGAAATTATTGAACATCCCAGGTTGTGGATCATTTACATCATTGTTGTGTTAATGCAGTATTATAACCCGTGGGTCATTTTTTTCTTGGGTTTTGCAATTGACCATTCCATTATGCTTATTAGACTAAGATGATGAATATAGTAATGATGTTGATATCACTGTCATGTGGTTTTTATGTATATTCTTCTATTTGAACTTACTTTTTATGAAATATTATCACCTGATGTCAGGTCTGTTATGCAGCTCAAAGATATTTTCAGAAATACTACAGTGTAATGTTGGTTAATAAAGAGCAGATGGTTAAGTTAGTTTCAATTTCTTTCAATTACTCTATTTTGAAGACATATAAAGCAATTTATTGATCATACAATATGCCTACAGACACAGAGAGAGCGATACCATAATCTCAGAAAAGAAGGGATGAATTTCATCACAGAGTATCAAGAATTAAGCTTACGTACATTTTCATGTCTTTTAAATGAAGGCAGGCTAGTTTCTCTTTTTTTTACCCATAACTACATTATTCATGATAACTTACAATCTTAGAAATTTATTTTGAACATTCACGAAGTCTTAATAAAGGACCGTAGAGAATACATACAATAGGTAACATGATCTGCTTTCTTTTCTATATGGGTAGAGTTAGTAGTATGCTTGTCTTCCCTTAGTTGTATTTTGAGTTTATATATCATATAATAGATGCATGAATAAATAACAAAATTACAAACATATTGCCAGAGATGATCCCTATTTGAGGCTAAGGTAACACCCTTTCCTAACCTTGGTTGAAACCTCTCAACATATCTTTCTAATATCTACTGGGTATACAGTCACTCTACACTATGAGGCATGCATGAATCACACTGAGCCATGATATTGCCTCTATATATACAAAGAAACTATGTTATATGCTGTTTCAAGGTTCTGTATTTTTAATGTTTTTTCAGCATTGTTCTAATACGACAAAGTTATATATATATATATCATATGCCATGAAATATCACTCATCGATTGACTTCACAAACTTCCTAATTCATGAGGGACTGGATATTGCATTCTTTGGAAGGAATTTAATTACCATATCACCACACTTTATTAATTAAGGAGGAAGTATGTCAGAAGTTGTAACCTCTTCCTAAATCACTAAAGGCAACTAGTTAAAAGCTGCCTCAAGCAATCATATGATTTAGAAAATGTTATATACCAGAGCAGCACATATACATGTAGTATATGTATATGTTGGGTTTCTTCTGTTATGTCAGATTATCAGGTATCATTGATGAAAAAAAGGGGGATGTCCAAACTAAAAAGATATTGTAAATCATTTTATTGTATTAACATTGTACTTTCTGCTACATTGGAAATGCATAATATATGCAAATCAAATAATTACAATTCAAATTCAACTATTAACAGTGTGTGATTTATACACCTAAGAAATGCAAGTAAGAAATGGCCTTGAGAGAGAGAGAGAGAGAGAAAGAAAAAAAAGAAAATGTAATTTACTCTTGGGAAATCTTTCTCAAAAGTGTTCCATATAGATTACAAAAAATTATTGAATAACAAAAACCTCACTCAGCAGTGGACAGTTATTAATTATTCATCAACTATAACTCTGCCTCTCATAAAATGAAATGCTAATGTTGCTTAAATCAATCATAGTTATTTATGATGTATAAAAAATCTCTCTAGGAACACCATGTACCTCCAACTCAAAAGAGTCTAATGGTTATTTAATCATATGTACAAGTAGCTCATACAAATCACCAAAAATAGCCATACAAATGATGCATAACCTTTATTAGTGATAAAGTACTTTGCCAAGGGAACTTTAACCCAAAAGATAATAAAATAATATGAATGATTAATAATTGGATTCACAATAATAATAATAATAAAAAAAGGTGAAACATGTTAGACCTGATGACTATCAGTCAAGTTAAAGCTTGATATCAATTTGAAGATGACTAGGATTAGTACTATTTTTGTGTGAAATTAATTCATAAGCCAGCATTATTATCTACATCGTTGAACTTAATCCAGGGTTGCCCTTTTGCTTACCATATATTCATCCGAGGAGCATGATAACCCTTGTCCATTTAGTGTTATTTTCTATATCAGTTTCAAGTGTGGTCATTTTAAAACTAGAGGAATAGTTAACACTAAGCAATAAGACACTAGGAAGGAAAATAAGGACCCCATACCCACATGTTAATATGGCTGTAAGTCTTTTCATGCTTGCAAATAGTAAAAGGAAAAAAGGTCACTTACTTTACTGAATTTCATCTAAAATTTACTTTTCCATTTCAGTAAGACTTTAAAAAATTGCATCTTTTTGATTGTTTACTTAATCTAAATTTTTATTTACGTAAGTGACTTTGCCTAACTGACGCAGAGTTAGTACAGAATTTAATTAATTAAGCTATGAAAGACTGGATCTCAGGTCATACAAATATCAGATATGGAAAGATATCACAACCGCAATAAGGCTTTTAAAAAAAATCTTTGAACTACTGTGTTTTGTTTATATTAACAGGTACAAAACTTCCCTCGTAAGGCTACTATCTTTGATTATGTTTGACAAACTATTCATTCATGCCAGTTTCTTGGTACTTTCCAGCAAATTAACTGCACTATTGTTCTTATCTTATCTATCCTGTAGTCATCTGTGTATGTGTATGTATATGTGTGTATATATGTATATATGTATGTATGTATGTATGTATGTATATATGTATGTATGTATGTATGTATGTATGTGTGTGTGTGTGTTTTCTTGTATTATTCTGAAGTTTCCCCAACTCTGGATGGTTTAAGTCGCTACTCAACCTGCCAGTCTACATTTCCCTTAGCTTGCTGCAGCATAGGATCTACAATACACTTTCTTTTAAAACATACTGTGTCTCCATGTTTTAATACATAGTTTCCCTTTTTCCATACAATTATCTTTACTCCTGATTCACAGCCCTCTGCGCATCTAATGAAAAAGCAAGTCTTCAGCTGAAATATAACTGCCATTAGATTCTTTTATGTACATTTACTACTTGGTGTGCTGAGAACAAGAACCTCAAAATGCAGTCTTAATACATTATTCTCAATTCCCTCATTCTTCAAGTTGAATTCTCTCTGGTCAACATTACCCTGAGTTACAAATAAATGCTTAGTAGTAACAAACTGATGTGCAGATATCTAAATAAAATTGTCCTTTGTAAACCCCCCATTCTATTTTTTCTTACGAGGGTGTTTATTTTCTAACAGAAAAAATAAAAATAAAAATGCATCAGACACATACATGAAAAAGCTGAACGATGCTCAGAAGGAAAAATCTTCTCCATATTCAAAATCATTCTTTCTGCTTGTGTCCCTCTGCACGGTGACTGATTCACATGCTTGCGGAGTCACAGACCCTAGAGTGAAAGCAACCAGAAGTCAATCTCGCAATCACATCCTAAAAGTGAATAGTAAATAGGCTCAGGAAACCACTATGGAGTGGAAGAACCCCCATTTGTCCATTCTGCTAATCCTCTTTTCACTAATTCCTCAGCAACATCAATGTCCTGTAACAATAAACAAATATTATTTCAGGAATTTAGATTTAAATTTGGAGGTAAACAAATAAGAACCAAATATCTAGATATTTTAAAACAAAAAGACCAGGAGACAAAATTCAGATCCTATACTTGCAAATAAATTAATACCTATTTGTTTCATGGACACATTTTTGTTAAAATCATGTCAATTCTCTGCTTAAAGGAATGACATTCATATTCATATATAAAAAGAAAAGAAAAGAAAACAAAACACCTCAAAACACCAAGGAAAAACAACCAGAGAACTGTTTGCCTGAACTTACCGCAGGTCCATTGGTGTCGATGATACGGACACACGGCATCGTCTTGTCACCTCCTTGTTGATAACCAACTACCTTCACCATTACTACTTTCCATTGGGCTGCATAAGTCAGTTCTTCAAAGGCATCTGCTGCTTCATCCCCTTTCACACTTCTGTCATATAGAAACAGTGTAATTAAAGTTGCAAACACTAAAATTGTGATTTTTTCCTTCCTTGTAATCAATATCAATTAAAAATATAATCATATAGCAATGCATCAGTTAGTTACATAGACACTACTAAAATAAAAAAGTTACAACTAATACACATCCTTTATAAAGACATGTGAACATTGTACAAATATTGCAAAATATTTGACACTTGTTTCATTGACCTATTTGAACAGCTAGTGCCAGCCAGATTATTAAAATTTACCACCATATGGTAGTCAGGGCATCCTACTAGCATATAGAAGGCAAAGTGATAAAGTTGCTTGCATTTAATAAACTAGTTTGATCTGCATGATGAGCAAACAGAGAAACTTTTGCCCTTTTCTTGTTTTTCTTTCTTTGTTATACCATTTCAGAAAAAAACACTACTAAACACAAAATAGATTTAGTGGAAACTGAGACTTCTACCATAAACATGGAGAGTGCTATATTGAATTCAATCAACCCTTAAAGTTGGAACAACAACAATAACAATAACAAACTAATAATAATACTCACTCAGGTTTAATGTTGGCCAAAAAGCACTCAATGGCTTGAAAGTTGAGTTTGAGATAATCTGTTCTCAGCTCAAACACACAGTCCAATTTGATGGTTTCTGTGTCTCCGAAGTCAACATAGTACACCGTGACCAGGCTCTGTGAAGAGTCTTCCTCATTGGGCTCATAACTGCAAACTTGCCCTCTGTACCACGAGTCATCGTGGGGAAACTTAGCTGCTACTATGTCACCTGTCTTCACCTGTGGCATGGGGCAAATTGTAGTGCAATCGATAAATGACCCTAATTTAAAGTTCTATATTTGCAGATGAGTCAAGAGAATATTCTATATAAAAAGCAAAACTCTTATTTACAAGTTCTAACTTATCAAGAAGCCGTATACACTTTGTACATTAACTTACGCCTTTCCAAATTCACAGAAATAATAAAAACTGAATGACCTCATTAGGCTGTTTCACAAGAGTAAATAAACAATCTAGATTTAATTGTCCACATACCTTTTCAAGTTCGTGGAGTTCACGGTTATCTTCATCTTCGTAATACTCTGTCATTTGTGTCACTAATTTATCTAACTGGATGGACCTTGGTCCTACAACCTGTGGAGAGCAAGAGAATATCATTAGCCATTTGGTGAGTCCATTAGGTCTGAAATTAATAGGATATTCATTATATAATTTGTCATATACTCATCTATAAAGTAGAAAAGTACACCATTCTACTGACAACATGCATATTCACCTGAAGCCAGAAATGCGCAGCTGAGTCCACTGCAGATACATATGCTTCAATAAAACGATCACTGCCTGGCATAGACAAAGACTCCTGGTGCATAGAGCCATTCATGGATGCCTGACAAGTAGAATAATAATTACTTTACGACTTTAAAGTAATCATGATTTAATTTTGTCAAAAGTTCCCACAATCAAATTAAAATTAAATTAAGTTAGGTACGGAATCCTTATCCAAACTTCAAGACTAAACAACAACAACTTAAAAGTACTATATTGTTCATTAACATTGCACACTGCTCTTCCCCAAACTTACCTCACTGCCACCATTTTCTAGTGGAGCTTGTCGACCCCTTGCTCTCATGGACATGTTAACCGCCGAGGCCTGGATCTGTTGTCTCATTTCCTCCTCCTCTGCCACCTGTTACAAATGTTAGTAATATTGGTAAATATCCA
>NW_028234419.1:24286942-24296942 GCF_977035675.1 Penaeus japonicus
CAAAAAAATGATGGATAATGAGGGTCCAAGAAAACAAATGACTAAGTCATCTAAGACAAGTATTTTGACATATCAGGAGGAGAGGGGAAAAAAGGAGAGAAAGAATGGAAAAAAAAGTAATAATGAAAGAATTGCCCCAAAACAGACATATTCCATGACTCTGTAAGATAACTTATTCTTGGGACATTCAACCCTATTCTGTATTTCTCTATCATCACTGCCTAGGAGATGAAAATTTCGTTCTTTTCACACCCATATAATAAATCTTTCATAACTGTACATCTCAATATAATATATTCAATAACCTGTGCTATTTGAATAAAAAATAATAAAATAAAAATAACAATCCAAGTGGAATAATAAGGTAACAAACACCTATACCTAGAAAACAGATCAATGCTTTCTTAATACTATGAAGGGTTATATTGCAACAGAAGAAAGAAAGAAAGAAAGAAGAAAAAAGAAGAAAGCAAGTTAGTAAGCATGAGTGATTCTCACCTTGATTTCTTGTCAACTGTGCCTGCTCATCCTCTCTCTCTACGTCGACCTTTGCACCAGTTATTCGAGACACAGATCTTATGTTCTCACCATTTCTGCCAATAATCCGCCCAACAGCATACTGGAAGACGGAAATGACAAAGTAGAATGGTTAGAATAGTTATAATTTTTTATTGTAGCTAAATCTGTATATCTATACATGAACTATTTCCTTCATGAAATGATACTGTATGAATAAGGATCCTTGGTATAATAATACATAACAAAGGCAAACAATATTTGTTCTAATGTAACAAATCATCTTTCAAAAAATCTAAAAAAATATAAGTAAAGGCAAATACTAATGGTACTGATATCTAACATTAATCAAGAAGCCTATCATAAATAACCATAACAAAAGCAGGCACATTACATCCTCACATAAGCGGACACATTAAAATCTCAAGTATCATAAGCGTATACTCACCTGAGGAACAAACATTTCGGATGACTCAATGACCGGCTGATCCGAGACGGCTTTGATAACGAGCTTCTGGGCTATGGTGACATTTTCCTCCAATCCTCGTATCAGGCATATTCTGTGACCGTTGACTTCTGTTTGGATAATAAGGTTTATTACAAAGCAGTTAAAGATAAGTTAACAAACATGGATATTCATGGTGGCACTGATGATGTGTGGAAATTAAAAAAGAAAAAATGCAAGTGATAATAAAAATCAGAATGAAAACAATTATGAAAAATAATGAAAATAATAATACTCATCATCAATATCATCATCATCAAAAAAAATATTCCTTCAAGGATATGCTGTCTTATGATCTAACACAGAAGTGGACTAAACAATCACTTCTATTTACTCTAAAGAAAGAAGAAAGAAGAAAAAGTAAGAAGGAAGAGAAGAAAATCATTTTTGGAATCTACTAAAATCTACATCATGAGACTTGAAATATTGCAAACAATCAAGATGATGGAGAAACTGAAACAGGAAAGGAAAGGAAAGGGAAAGAATAGGGCAAAGAAGAAGGAAAAAAAAGGTAAATGCAGGAAGTAGAATAGAAAAAGAGTGAACCCGACCCCTTCCGTATATTTCCCCAACAAGACAAACCTTCATCTGCAAAGTTGATCTTGGTGCTCGTCCGTTCCTGGATGAGCTTGATGTTGGCCCCCTGCCGCCCTATAACCAGGCCAACGCATTCGGTCGGGACATGCACTTCTGCGCTCGTCCACTGACTATTTCTTGTGTCTGGCAATATACGGTCATCTTCTTCATCCTGGTGGAAGAGGACATTATAAGAAGGAAGGAGAGTAAAAGGGGAACATGAAAAGAGATTGTGATCAATAATAATAATAATAATAATAATAATAACAATAACAACAATAATAGCTAAAGAGACAAGGCAACACAATAACTGTGTTTCCACTAAAAAAAAGAAAGAAAGAAAGAAAGAAAAAAAATGGAGTATAAAAAGGGATAGATGACAGTGAAAATGATAGTGACACTACATATGAGAAATGGAACAGTTCTTGAAGTTTCATCTAACAACACTGACATTTTTCATTTTCAAATCTAACTTGGCTGTCTTGCTCTTAATTCATATCTGCATTTTATTAAAGCAGTTACGACATGAGAGTCAATTACTTAATAAAAATGATAAGTATCAAGACAATACACCATGAAAGACACTTATCCATTTCAAATAAAAGAACATGAGCTCCCTGCAGAGTGCGTATTTAAACAGGTGGGATAGGTTTCCTTCTTTTAAGTGTTTATGAATTCATTAAGAAATTAAGAAGTATAGAAATCTAAAAAAAAAAAAAAAAAACATATTCCAACAAATCTATACTAACTCTTAATTAAGGCCAAACAGAATAGCGAGGGAATAAAGTGGTCATTATTCACAAAATAATAAATGCAAGGATTCCTGGGAATCCATAATCAGAAAAAAAAATCTCTTGGAATTAATCATATATATTTTTAACACAAATACCAATATTAATCCAAAACAATCAATTAATAAAAAAAAGTGCACATCAAACAACAAACCTGCATATTTTTGTAATATGAATAAATGGAAACTTTTAAACAACAACATTCCTTAAAACCTGTTTTCCACAGCAACTTAAACTCAGTACCCACTTCTGCTCTGTTGACACACCGACACAGTGCTCTATAATATACGCACTAAGCAGCTTTCCTTTGGTAACTGTGTCACAGGGGAGAGGGAGGCTGAAAGGGAGAGGAGTGGGGAGAGGGAAAGAGGGAAAGAGGAAGCAGAGTACCAGGGAGAGGGAGAGTAGAAGGGAGAGGAAAAGGGAAGGGAGAGGATCAGGGAGGAGAGCAGAAAGGATAGTAAAGAATGAGAGGGAGAAGAAGGGTAAGTGAGACAGGATGAAGGAGAGAGATAAGGAGAGGAAGGGGAAGAGAGACAAGATGAAGGAGAGAGATGAGATGAGGAAGATGGAGACAAAGAGTGGGAGAGAAGGAAGGAGACAGAAATGAGGATAAGGCACAGAAAGAGTGATTCTATAACTCAGAGAAAATTCATAATTCTAATAATATATTTCATACCTCTGGGAAAAACAGCTACTGAATATATGTAGGTCTTCTTTTTAAAGCATCAAAATATGTTCTCTTTGTATCATAAGTTTACAGACACAAGTAAAATCAAATCCATCCAGGATCACAGGGGATTGTTGGAAAAATTACTTTTATTTACAAAGAACTATGACACAGAATTTATTCTTCCTATAATCATGAGGTACTTTCAAAATCCTGTGATCTATCTAAAACAAGAATTTTTATTGTAATTAAAGTAGTAACATTAAAAAAAAAAAAAGAAAAGAAAAGAAAAATGTATATGAATACACAAACACACAACACACAACACACACACACACACACATAAATGAATAAATAAATATATATGTATGTATGCATACATGTATGTATGTATGTATTTATGTATGTATGTATATATTTATGTATGTATGTATACATGTATGTATGTATGTATGTATATATGTATATATGTATATATGTATGTATGTATGTATGTATGCATGTATGTATGCATGTATGTATGTGTGTGTGTGTATGTATGTATGTATGTATGTATGCATGCATGTATGTATATATGTGTGTATGTATGTATGTATGCATGTATGTATGTGTGTGTATAGTAAAGGGCAGTAAGAATGATGAAAAATGCCTTAAATAGTCATATAAGAAAAAATAAACACAGAATTAAGGAAAAGACAAAAGTCTGGTACTCACAAGGGATCAAGTGGGAACCTTAATAGATACCTTTTAAATCCTGTGTTGCCTAAAAAATGGTAGAAATTAAATCATTTCCCATTCTTTAACTTGGTACCAAAAAAAAAAAGAATGAAATGGACTGTAAAAAAAAATCTGTTCTATAAGAGATTTAGAGTAGAATAGCAAAGAATATTGATTTAGGAGTAGGGTAATAAAAACTGGAATAATCTCATTTCCACCAGAATCTACTCCTGAGGCAGAGAAATAATTATGGTAATATTGGACAACAACAACAACAAAACACAAGGAGGGAAGTTGCACATCATAATAAGAAATATATATCCTCTCCAACTTCTGGATATCCTTGACCATAACAAACAAGAAAGTTGTTTAGTATACATTTCATGTAAATTTTTGGAAAATAGACTATACAGAACAAAGCTTGAAGCATAAAGTGTTTCAACTTGGGGAAAATGAACACTATAGTGACCAAAGGCATCTCCACTTGATGTACTAAAATTATGGACCTTGTAAGATTGTGAAGCCATATGACTGTGTAGGCTTGAGTAGGCACAAGTTCATTACGAGTCAAACAATTGCCATAGCCTACAGCCTTCATTCCCAAACAAATAAAACAAACATACTAATAGCCTGTTTCAATCTTAATAGTAATATCAAGTATGTAATGAACAGGTTGTTGGTAACTAAACAAGATAAGATGAATGAATGGTTGGAGGAAGTGGCTAACGTTGCCTTGTTTATTTACATTCTTTAGGTGATACGGGATTGCTGTATGTATATGGTTTTGACTGGGGAGATATTGCATGCATAATATTTGTCTGATGAAGTGCTTGTGTATTTACTTTATCTATGTGATGATATATCATTATTTTTAATGCTGCTTAGGTGATAAGGTGACATATATCCACAGCTTGAACAGGGAGACTTAGTTGTATGTGTAATTACTGTTTTCTCTTTACTGTTTGTGTGGTGAGGAGTTTCTAATAAGTACTTTTATTACGATATTGATATATTCAAAGAGAAGGTCTATGTTAGAAACGAAGATGAAAAATCTGAGAAACTGTCTAAATTAGGTCCACATCAAGCAGTGCAATAGCCTCTAAGCTTCCCAGTCTGGCAAAGGCAAACAAACCCACAACACATATTCATCAATAAGAGATTGGACTGGTTCTTATTTTTCTTCCCTATAAACTGCCAGTTAGACCTACTTTAAAACCCATTGGAGCTTTTAAAACCCATTCGCTCCTGCGAGATGACGTCCTATTGCTTCATGATCTCTCCCTCTAAAAACATGTTTTACATAATTACATATGTATATACTCATTGCACTTGCATTTCTATAGACAGTGTTCTTGACTTATCAAAAAAAAAAAAAAAAAAAAAAAAAAAAAAAAAAAAAAAAAAAAAAAATAAGGAAAAATAAAAAAAACGCCTCTCAGCATCCCGTAAAATCAGGTGGGTGTAAAGCACTCTCAGAAGTGTAACACAGTATTGCACCAGGAGAGATCTAGCACTCAGAGGCTGTGTGCACTTATCATCTTCACAGAGGGAGCAACATCAAGCAAATAATCTGCCCCGTGCATGAATATGAGCAGGAGCATCTTGCATGTCATAGAACATGTGACACTAATATGAGCATTCTGTACAGCGGCCTCCAAGAACACATGCCATTCACAGTTGAACTAAAATTATGCCTTGGCAAGATAAGATGCCGTCCAAAGTCAATGAGTTAAATCCTACAATGTCTGTTATCAGTAACCTAACTTTCCTTCAACACATATCTGTAGATAAAGCATTCAAAACAGAACACATAAAAATTTATAAATACAATGTACTTGTCATTAACTCTTTGCTGTTTGCACACTAATCTGTACTTTCCACAACTACGCCTCCCTGAGTTTGAAAATCATTAACCTCACAGTCATAGCAGGCCTTTCTTCATATAAAACTATTTGATTTTATATTGGTCTACCCATCTTCAGCTATGGCAGGCCTAACAATTTGCATAAGTTTTTAAGACAACTATGTGTAGTAATTACAATTGCAGAGTTTCTTATGTGGTGTAGTATAGATTAATTACTATTTTCTCATCTTCCGATTATAAATGGGATTTTTCTAAAATTACTATGGCCACATATAATCATAAACATGTCCATTCTTATAAAAAAAAAAAAAAAAAAAATGATGCTTTCTGAATTTTGTACCATGCCGTAAAAATGACAAAATTTCATAGTCACAATCGGTGACATCATAAGGGGCGGAGTTTCCGAGGCTTCAATGCTAAACATTTTACGACTAACCCCAAATATCAATTATAAAAGAATTGTGATGCCCAGGTTACACACCTGAACCTTAGGGAAAGTGTCTCACAATATATTCTAATTTCACTCTGAAAAAACAACACTGCAATCAATAAAGTCTAGAGAGTTCTAGTATGGGCTAAGCCATCAATTTTTTCAAGACCGTAAAAACGCCTCTGTTAATATCATTCTAGAATTATTCATTCTGAAAATACAATATCATTTGATTACTTTCTTCCTAAAACCCAAACCAGGTCATGATGTTAATCATTTATGTAAATGTAACAGTAGTTAAACCATAATTTGTTAACATTAATAAGAATAGAATTCTATCTCTTATATCAATGTAAACAAAAAGCCGTCAACACAACTTTGGGTTTACATATACCATATATACGTATGTTAACATAATAATTCAACCTACTGGCACTAATTATTAAATAATAACTTAAAATGATAAAAAAAAAGATTCAAAAGATAACTTAAAAACCTAATAACGAAAGGGGCGGCATACTCTGCCCCCTCAACACACACAAAATCAACCGCCATTCAGAAAGTACATCCTGTCAATCCCATTCACTGTCATTACCTTCTTCGTCAGGTAATAATAGATCGTTCCAGCGACACCAGATAAGAGTAGAGCTCCTCCTAAGGGTAAAATAAAGTTCTTCAGACGAGAAGGATCCATACCCGACGGCAACCTCCTTTCGACTGAGTGGATCCGCGAGTTTCGTCTGCTGTTATGGTGCTCGCTTTCCCTTTTATTTTTCGTTTTTATTGCTTTTTAAGTGCTTTTTTCCCGCATTTCTTCCCCTTTTTGAAATTCTACGAGCTTCTCCTTTTCTCTAGGGTTGTCGTGATTTAAGAAAAAATAGATTTTCGAGTTTTTCATTGTCGGCATGTTCGGTTTATCATATCTTTGGTTAGTTCAATTTTGCTTTTTTCTCTTTCTTCTCACTCTATCTCCTGTTTTGTGCTTTTTGTCTGAGTTTCTTCTTATTTTCATGGAATGGACGTGGATGATATTTTTTCATGTGCTTTTCCTGTCTTTTATTTCATTATATTACTCTTAAATCGTAAAAGGGCTACTTATTTCATGTATTTAGATAAAAGGATGATTGTTTTCCACTACATTCTTTGAAAGAACTGATGATGCCACGATTATTTTTGACTGCTTGGATGCCATTCATGAGGTTCATTAGCAAGAGTGTATTATGGGGGTCTTTGGGAACATATGTAGTGTCTTTAACTAGTAGAGTTATTTTACCTTAACATAACCTTACTCAAAAAACCTACAGCCGATACCACATACACAGCCATCCCATCAACTGGATGTACTTAAGCTATCCCAAATAAACAACACAAAATCAAATGAAAGGAACAGTCTCGTTTTATTGTGTCCTCTGAGAAATCCGGCACAAAGTCACCTGGCGTCTGTCCAGCTGCAACACACTGCAACATGTCTCAGCAATTTGCATGTCGCACTTGGCAACACATGAATCCAGAATCCGTAAAATCTGTATAAAATCTAAAAAACATTTCTTTAAGACAATCCTCGGTAATACTTTGTTTCTTCTTCAGATCGTATCTTTAAATAATGGCAAATCCAAATAATCCAGTTGTATACATTTGTTTATCTCGAGCCGGTTAATTTACGAATATGTATATCTAAAATTCTTTATATATATATCTATAACAACAGAAATAAGTACAAGTCTCTACACGCACGCTTAATCAACTGGCTGACATACAACAGGAGATATTGGCAACAGATACTATTTTTGTTTTGTATTGCGAAATTCAAGTAAACCAGAAGTTACTGTGGCTGGAGGAGGAATTCCGACATATATTGACCAAAGATATGTCCCTAGGTGGTAGTCCATGCATCCTTCTGTGTGCGTTTTTTTTGTTTGTTTTTTTATCTTGGGGGGGAGCGTTTATCTATTCGTTTTCCTTTGCCTACGTATCTATCTACTCTCTCTCTCTCTTCTCTTCTCTTCTCTTCTCTTCTCTCTTTCGACCAAACCCCTTTCCGTCTCTCTCTCTCTCTCTCTTTCTCTCTCTCGACCCACCCCCTTTCCGTTTCTCTCTCTCTCTCTCTCTCTCTCTCTCTCTCTCTCTCTCTCTCTCTCTCTCTCTCTCTCTCTCTCTCTCTCTCTCTCTCTCTCTCTCTCTCTCTCTCTCTCTCTCTCTCTCTCTCTCTCTCTCCCTCTCCATCTCCCTCTCTCGCTCGCTCTCTCTATTTAGATAGAAGGCTGTCGAGTAATGAATGAAAGATGGGCTTGTCATGGCTCATGCACGGAAAACCATGTGTCGAAACTCACACTAGCTTGTCTCAATTTCAGTCGACGATAAACAATTCCTCCTCACTACCCACGGATTACCATCAACTCCCACTCCTGAAATCAAAATAAACATCAAAATAAGAAAAGAATTGCTATTGTGATATCCCATATATTATTTGATTAAAAAAAGTCAACACATGTGACTTGGCTGCAGAGTTGATCTTACGTCATCCTGTTCGAACACGTGGATGACGTCACGTCCCACTATATCTCGGCGAATTTACAAAGTTACATTTTACAGTCATCTTGGCAACGTCTACCGGTACGTATTTCATAACAATATTCATAATTTCCGAGCGAATATTCATAATTTCTTCTCGATTATGATTAATGATGATCATAAGTCTGAATACTATACATAGACAATAGTAATAGATGATAGTAAAGCTATAATATCATCAATATCTGTTAGGCTGTTATTATCTATCTGAAATTGATTAGCAACTATTATCATTGGTAAAAAAATCCTGATTAAACCTTACCTATGATCTAATATGTGTAGGTGACTAATGCCTTCCGCTTTGTGCTTGCCATATGCCTCACGTGATGAGAAAGGTTTCATTCATAGTCAGGAAGATTGTGTTTATGGGATCAGCTGTGCGTTACTCGTGCTGTTGTTGTCAACAATTTCGTCACTATTTTTCTTGGTGATTATTATTGATATTCTTGTTTTTGTTTATTATTTTTATTTTTGTCATTATCTTATCATCATAATTGTTGTTATTACTGTGATTATTAGTTATTGTTATTATTATTGTTATCATTATTGTTATTAGTATCATTATTATTATTTATATCGTCATTATTGTTATCATTAATATTTTTATCATTATTCTGTCATTATTGTCATATTTTTAGTATCATTGGTAATGTTATTGCTGTTATTACTCTTACTATTATTAACATTATTATCATTATTACTATTGTCATCATTATTATTATCATTATTATCATTAGCATTATTATTATTATCAGTGCTGTTATTGTTACCATAAATATTGCTATTGTCACATCATCTATCATTATTCTAATTCTGTCATGTGTAATTATCTTTATTGTGTCATTTGTATCATCACTATCTTTTATTATCATCATTTATCATTTCCATTACTTTTTCCAGAGTGGCTGATATTTCCATAGCATGATTTTAACCGTTTTATTTTGTAGTGTATTCGTGGCTACAAAAACCGTTATTTTTCATAATCTAATCATTATTGTACATTGCCTTTATTAGAGCATCAAAAAACCGTTATCACTAATATTTTCTTATTATTCTTCGTTGAAAAAAAAATCAACTAACGTCACAATCATCATTAATTTCAAGAATGATACTTGCAACACGGTCAGAACTGTGATAAGGAACACTTCCACGGTATCTTTTTTTCCTATCGTATCTTAGACATCTTATCAGCTAACTTAAAAATGTCGCATTCTACCGCCAAACATCCATTCACAAAGTCAACTGACGAATTTGGCGAGTATTGATGTCTCAAACTAGAAGACATGGCATCTTTATAAACGCTACCTGAAGTGAGTGTTGTTGTTGTACTTGTTATTTTTTGTTGTGGTTGTGTATTTGG
>NW_028234419.1:24314442-24316942 GCF_977035675.1 Penaeus japonicus
AGAGTACCTTGGACTGTACAGCAAATACAAATGAGGTGAGCTTGTAAAATATTCAGAAACCGAGAGGTTTATTACAGAAAAAAAAATGTGATTGATAGAAAAAATGTAATTCGTAAGAATAATCGACCAGTAGTTTGTCCGTTTCATTTATCAGTATTAAAGGAAGTAAGATTTAATTTTTAACGTTTTTATTGTTATACGATTTGTGAAGCAACATGAAAGTGCTACTGGATACCTGATCAGAAAGTGTCTTTACCTTTAATAAGCAATTAGTCAAAGTGTTTTCAGGTCACGTGATCTCAGGTCATAGCGATATATATAACACAGAAACCCTCAGCTGACCATTGACACGAAACCCTCATATCTACCAAGCTTTCCGAAAAATCAGTTACAAGAATGTTGTGTTTCACTCTGCTTGTTATTCCCTTCACAATAAATGCAGAAGCAGCCCCAACTCAGGATACCTTTAGTCCTGCCAGATACCATCCTACTGAAAAGGATCTCGTGCCTAAACCGATTCAGGGAAGTATTCCTCCGCCGACGCAGTCCTCAAAGGAACCTCTTGTCAGCAGCGGGGAAATGTTGGATATGGCGGTTCGCCTAAAGCAACTCAAGGCTATTTTAGCTCTTAAATCCCTTGTTATGTTCGTTCCACTGGCTTGGGGGTAATAAAGTGCAGTGCATAGAAAAATGGTCTTTTCATTATTTACCTCTCTGATGAATATGGTTAAGCCAGCGATTAGAAAGTACCTTTATTAGGTGAAATATCACTAAAAATGTATTCAGGGTTGATTTAGATTTGGAGTGGGAAATGTTCCTTCATTTACTAAAATATCTTTATTGCCTGCGAAACAATATAGTGCCATATTGTGATTCTTGGACAATGTATTGCACGTATCCATTTTCAACTGTGTTCTATTAGAAGATACGAAAGCATTATTAATATTAAGTATACGTCGCATACCGTTTCAAAATGTTTATATAAAAATGTTTTTACGGACCTGATGTCACATACCCTGAAAGTTCCTATTTACTCATAGCTGTGTCTTTCACCTATATAATGTACTTTGATTTTGTTCTTTGTGTCATTGTATTACCAATTATTCAAAAAATACAGTAATAATAACTACATTATACTGGCTACAATGATAATATACAATATACAACAGTCCACGAGGAATTGGTCACTAAATTTAATAAATTGCGATTTGGAAAGGTGAACGTTTCATAAAATGTAGAAATATCTGTTTGCATAGTCTAATAAATTCTCTGACAGTCTTCACCAGGTATAATACTTAGGCCTAACGATATATAAACCCTATGACACGTAAGACATGTGATTCCCGACCCAAGTTTTTTCAAAAGTATATACCTTCAAGGTGTAGATGTTGGCAATTAAGGAGTTAAACAATAGTATATCAATAATAATCAGATACTAACGACGGTCGATAATAACAGTTAGATACAAATAGCGAATGAAAATCGTTAATATCATTATCATTGTATGATAACTATAAATGACAGTTAAAATGAAAAATAAAAAGGTGTTTTTTATTACATGTACCCGAAAGTACGATATATATGGGTCAGATTATGCTCTGTCACATATTGCGTTTTACGAACTTTCGTTATAGGTGTTTACATCCTAAGAGAATCACAACGAAACACAAATAACAATTTCGTATAGTTTTCACACGTAATGTCATATTTTAGTACTGAAAAGAACTGTCCTCGAACCAAAAATACCAAAAATACAATAACTGATGTCACCATACTTCAATGATCCACGCATTAAGTTAATCACCGCACCCTGCATCTTAAACTAGCTAGTTTGTTATAAAACACGATGTTTACATAAAACCATAGAAGACGTTTTCTTGAATAAAAACTTCACCGAGACGGCCCCTATAAGATGACATCATGTGGGTGTGCTCTTGATAACACAGCCTCACGCACTTGTTATCGGCCTTGTTGTCGGGCGCAGCTGCTCCCACGCTACCATGAGACATAGCGCCTCTCCCTGACCTTGGCTTTGAGGAGGCAGGGCGGGGGAAGGGGCAGGGGGAGGGGAAGGGGAAGGGGGAGGGGAAAGGGGAAGGGGAAGGGGGAGGGGAAAGGGGAAGGGGGAGGGGAGGGGGAAGGGGAAGGAGAGGGAGAGGGGGAAGGGGAGGGGAAGGGGAAGGGGGAGGGGGAGGGGAAGGAGAGGGAGAGGGGGAGGGGAGGGGAAGGTGAAGGGGATGGAGGGGGGAAGGGGGAGGGGAGGGAAGAGGGAAGGGGGAATGAAGGGGCGAGGAGGAAAGAAGAACCATATTTGTTCCTAGTGTGATATGTAATGTTGCTGTTAATTAGGAGAGATGCAAGAAAGATGAATTATGTATTTGATATGTTATGTATTCAACGTCCCATGGCTTTTCTATATGTCTTTAGAATACATTTCGGAGATCACCTTTTTTTCTTCAAGAAGTAGATTTAGACACTGCATATTACCGTGTATTTGATT
>NW_028234419.1:24324442-24326942 GCF_977035675.1 Penaeus japonicus
GTTCAGGAGATGCCGAAGCTCTTGCCAAGGAGGTTGAGAAGGTGATGGGTGGCATGCCTGATATCACCATTGAGTGTAGTGGTGCTGAGCCAAGCATTCGTCTTGGTATTTTTGTGAGTACCAAGTCCAGACAAGAGGGAGAGGGCGAATGTTTTTTCTTATTAGTTGTGAAAGGTTATGAGTAAGGATATATGATTTAAGGGATATAATTCTATATTCTGAGGGTGTAAGCCTTCTCTTTCTTATTTGTCTTTTTTTTTTTTTAATTATTGTTCATACTAGTTTTTATGAATTAGCCAAGTGATTGTGGAAGTGCCCATGTAATCAAGGGATGTTTAAATGCAAAATCATTCTCATTCTCCCTTCTCAGGCTACAAAGTCCGGTGGCGTGATGGTCCTCGTTGGGTTGGGTCCTCCAGAGATTAAGATCCCAATCGTTAATGCTGCTGTGCGAGAGGTTGACATCAGAGGCATCTTCCGCTATGCTAATTGGTGTGTGTTTTAACATTTTAAAGATTCTGCATTAATCTTCTATGTGTTTGATTTATTGAGGAGCTTTTAGTTAGGACATGTATTGGCTTATCTTTTTCTTTTTGTTCTTTTTTACATCTAACTTTAAGAACAAAAAGAAAGAAGTGAATTTATGTTCTCTTTATTTTGAATTGAGTGGTAAATGAATAGAAGAAAAATTTATGGCTAATACATAATTTTAACTGAGGGCTATATCACCTCCTGTATTGCAGTGATTTGATTCTTGTCTGGTCAGTCTGAATTATCTCTCAGATTGCTGTCAAAACTAAATGGAACACATCTCTTTATAATTATGATAATAAAAATGAAAAGAAAAGAAAATAGTAAAAGAATATAGATATAGCTATATAGTTATATAGTAACAATTTAAGTAATGCTTACTTCCAGCTACCCTCTGGCACTGGACATGATAGCATCAGGCAAGATCAACGTGAAGCCCCTCATCACTCACCGCTTCAAGCTGGAGGAAACCGTCAAGGCCTTCGAGACTGCTCGCACGGGGGCGGGAGGAGCGATCAAGGTCATGATCTCTTGCGAATGAGAAGCTTGATCATTGGAAGATTCTCAAGGAGATATAAGCAGAGAAAGAGAGAACTGTGTAGACTTTTTTTTTTTTTTTTACAATCTGCTGAACTCTTCTCCCATTTGAAGAGGAGTCTTATTTACCTCTGTCTGTCTTACTCAGTTCCTCCTCCATTTGGCATTGGTGCAGCTCTTGTTATCTTGCAAGTTGTTTACAATAATAAAGTTGAAAAAAATCTTCATATTATTTTTCTTTTCCACGTGCAAAATCTGGATATATTTGGAAGAATAATTCCAGAGTGTATCATCAAATAATAAAAAAAACAATGAGAATTTTACAGAACTGAACCAACATACTATGCTATACATTCCATACAAAAGTAAGGGAAAAGAAGAAAATCAAATAATAAGTATATATGAAATCACACCAGAATGAATTAATAATGTAGTGCTGAAGGGTTACCTTAGGTAAAATTATAAAAACTGAGGATGGATGGGATTGCATTTTGAGAATTATTGGAAGATCCTTTAATTAATTTTTTTGGCTAATAACTTCATATTCTTTTTCTGTAGACCCTGCCAAGCAAATGTATTTTACTTTGACCTCCAGGTTAAAAAAATATCCTCTTGAACAAACAGCAAAATCAGTAGGAAGTTTAGAGTAGCTCAGTCTGTCTAATAGGGATCCAAAATAGGGTGCCTCTCTCTAGTGGACTCGTTGGGAAGTAGAACACATGGGAGAGCAATGATTTCAACGGTAGATAACAAATAGCACAATAACATATACATCAGCCAGTGAAATAAAGCCATGCAACACCTGCAGGCTAAAAATTATCCTCTCCAATACAGCAAGATCTGTAGGAAGCTTAGGGTGCTGGAGTCATTGTTTTGCTCATGGTAGAGAAGTATCAACAGTAAATAACAGAATTAGCATGGTGGCAGCTTTTATATCGAAACTAACACATCTATGTCTCTCAGGGTCATGTCACCTGTATAATAAGGTCGACACAATTACATAACGGTTATTTCAGATTCCCAAGATCATATGTCACGATTTTTTTGGGTGCTAACAAAATGTTGAATATCTAAAGCTATTGGGTGTCACATTAGATCATCAGTTCACTTTTGAGAAACATCTTAAGAACATCTCATCATCTATTACACAAAAATTCGGCATACTTCGCAAATGTTATAACACTTACGCCTGTTATACCATCGCATACAAATAACAGTTGGATACAAATGGCGAATGAAAATGGCCAATATCATAATCCCTATATGATAATTATGAATGAAAATATAGACGAAAAATTTAAGAGGTGTGTGAAATGGAGTAAAGGTGAACGACATAGCGCAGAGTGCGATATATGTGGCTCAGATTATTATTGTCTTTTACTACCTCAAACTACAGCTGTATATATTAAAAAAAGAATCAAAGAGTAATAAA
>NW_028234419.1:24331942-24336942 GCF_977035675.1 Penaeus japonicus
TGTACGCATATACACGTGCACGCATACGAAACAGGTACACGCATTTTAATCAGTATTGGTCGTTGGTACATCTAGAATTTTATCATTAATTAATTACCTGTATTTGATTAGTGATTTTTATAGATAAATGTAAGGCATGTGTATCTAAACTGATTACATAATTTTCATGTAACTACCCAGCTATTACATGTGAGAGGATAAGATAGAATAATTACTAAATAATACAATGCATTAAAGATACATTACGAGATAGTTTAGCACGTAGTAATTCCTCTTTCACATGTTTCCATACGACGGAGCGCATTCTTACTATGCTTTTCAATACAAGTAACTCCGGCTGGGTGAAAAGGGGGGCACGGGAGAGTAATGGGAGGCGGTGGAGGGAAGGCAGTAACTCAAAGAGGAGGAAGGAAGAGAGTGCCAGGTGTAATGTCCCATCCAAACGGGCGAGCGATGTGATGTCAGAAAGGAAGAAACCGCGAGCAAATTTTGGGATCACGAAGGTACATTACATGGTATTTCCGTTTCTGACGCCATATTGATCAAAGTTTGCTGAACAAAGCTCGCCCGTCTGGACGAGGCCTAAGAAACGATACGTTGCGAAAATCTTAATGATGAATATGATCTACTTAACTGAAAAACAACAACATACTAATAATAATTTAAGGAATGGCATCTTATACAATTTCATAGTTTATGCCAGGTTGAGTGAATAAAGAGGGTAATATAACAAAAAACATGTTTCTATTCGTGGTGCATAATTAAACTATTAAAGCCTTCGAATGATCTAACTAGGCAACTAGCTAGTTGAATACTTGCTGAAATACCCTACTAGTGAGACTTTTCAAATGGTTTACTCAATATCTATGAAACATATAGTGGCTTTATCTCTGTAAAGATCAATCTACATATCGATTTATCTTCTTATAGCATAAGCGGCGACATTATTACGGTTTAGAAACTGTTCCCAAAGAGTTCTCGCCAGCCCATAAGTGTGCAATAGATAAAGAAACGATATAATAAAACACTGCCACAGTTTTACATTATTTAATCCAAGTATATTTATATTTTTCTTTGAAGTGCGACTGACAGTAAATAGATCTAGCAGCGTGCATGAGTAATACGTGTGTGTGTGTGTGTGCGTGTGCGTGTGCGTGTGCGTGTGCGTGTGTGTACGTGTACGTGTGCGTGTACGTGTACGTGTGCGTGTGCGTGCGCGATCGCATGTCGCATATGCATGGGGGTACGTTTCTCCGTTTCTCAGGCATGTTTGAAATTCGTCTTAACCAGTGTTTCGATGTTTTGTAATTGGCAAATGCATCCATCCTTGGATAGTTATGAGGGGGGAGGGAGGTAATGTGAAATGAGAACTAGGAATCTAGACACTGAAGTTTGGAAAATATAACAAATAAAAATTGAATTGAACTGAAGTGATATATAATTATCATATAATCCATCTATCAAGCATCAAATAATTTACTTTATTAGTTTATCAGGTAATCAGTCTTCAATAATTATCTGTCAATATCTATAATTCCACTTATAAAAACTGCTTACAGGTACCATTCCTATGTATGTGTGCATGCGTGTGCGTTCGTACATATAAACAATATATATATATATATATATATATATATATATATATATATATATATATATATATATATTATACACACACACACACACACACACACACACACACACACACACACACACATATATATATATATATATATATATATATATATATATATATATATATATATATATATATATACACACACACACATATATACACATATGTAAACATATATATATATATATATATATATATATATATATATATATATATATATGTATATATATATATATATACACATATATGGAGAGAGACAGAGAGAGACAGAGAGAGAGAGACAGGGACAAAGAGAGAAAGAGAAAGAAAAAGAGAGAGAGAGAGGCAGGTGTAGGAAGATCACTTTTACCGTCATTCATAATTTTCACTACTACAGCTCATGCCAGGTGTACTAACCAATCAACCCCTACTGGCTATAATGCCGGCTATACGTTTGGTTTATATTCCAATCAAGACATCAGTAAAATTAAACATAGTCTGATTACGGTCTCTTTTTACCTTATCTAACATTTCAGAGGTCCTTTTGCGCATGGCTAAGGTGGGCATCTGTGGCTCGGATGTGTCTTTCCTGACCAAAGGTCACATTGGCGACTTCGTTGTCAAGGCTCCTATGATTCTGGGTCATGAGCCTGCGGGTGTTGTGGCAAAGTGTGGGAAGGATGTGAAACACTTGAAGCCAGGTATGTCTGATTTATTTTTTTGTTATTTATTATTATTGAGATGTTTATAAAAGAAATCTGCTAATTGTATATAGTACTTGTTATATTTTTTTTTGTAAAATGATTTTGTTGGTAACATATAAACCTCATGTTTAGTGTTTTCATAGCAATTATTCACTTTGAGCGATAGTTAATTTTGATTATGGAATATTAGTTTTGGTCACATTTTGAATCTGAATTGTTGGATTGCTGCGTCTGATGTCATTGGAACCTGAAAGGTAAAGTGTTTTCCATGTGTGAAAAGGCCATTAAAGTTTGAGATCAATGTTACCAAGCAAGGACAGGTATTTCACAGGCTGATGATAAAATGTCTCTTATAAACCCCAGGCGATCGAGTTGCCATTGAGCCCGGTGTGCCTTGTCGCATGTGTGACTATTGCAAAGGCGGCAAATACAACCTGTGTCCCGATGTTGTCTTCTGTGCCACTCCCCCTCACCATGGGACGATGCGGCGCTACTATAAACACGCTGCAGATTTTTGCTTCAAGTAATTTTGTATTTCTTTTTTTTCTGTTCAAGGGTTACCTGGATGTAATGAGGTTAATGTAAGAATAGTTCAGGTTTTCTAAAAAAAAAAGGCTTAAATTAGCCTCTCTTTATGGGAATTTGATACTTAACTAATGTTTTTTTTTCTTTCACCCCTTTCCAATCCCTATCATTTGTCCCTTTCCGTTTTTATTTTTTTTGCTCTCCCTCTCCCCTTCCCTTCCCCCTCCCAACTCCTTCCCCTCTCTGACCATCCCGACTCCCCTACCCTCGTCACAGGCTTCCAGATCATGTAACCCTTGAGGAAGGCGCCATCTTGGAGCCCCTTAGTGTCGGCGTTCATGCCTGCAGGCGTGCGGGCGTCACCCTGGGTTCCACGGTATTGGTGTGTGGGGCGGGACCTATTGGCCTGGTCAACTTGCTCACGGCGAAGGCAATGGGGGCCACCAAGGTTTGCATTACAGGTATGGGTGGTGTACCACAATTTCCTACGTATGGTTCATTAGTTATGATGGTAATAAGTACCTGGAATTTCACCAGTTATTCCTTATTTTATTGGTATATAATCAGTGCATTGGTCATTTCTTGGTTAACTATTCTCTTTTTTTCATTGTTATTTTTTGCTAGAAATAATGATTAGTTTTAATAATTTCAAGCCTTTGAAATTGACCAAGAAACCAAGGATCCAGTATATTTATTACTATTACTTCCTATCTAAGCTTCATTGTCTAAACTCCCAAGCTTGGCAATTCTTCTTTGCCAAGTAAAACTCTCTTTGCATATCTTTCCCAAACGTTTTGTGTCTGGCTATGGACGTCATGGATAGATTTCAATGAATGAATAGGCGGTGATCAGGAGGTGGGCATAGCATTTTGAAGGTTTGTTAAATTTTGAGGATAACGTAGAGGTCAGGAGATGGGATACCAGTCATATCTGGTATGCAGAGAATGCTGGCGTAAGGCTTGGGAAGGAAGCCATTAACAATAAGTCAGGAAGTTGACGGGATTTTAAAAATTCTGGTGAGGTACCTGGTTTAGATGTTAACATGGTGTAATATCTAAAGGAAAGAGAAGAGACTTGCGTTGTGGCTAATTAGGTTATTAAATATATGATTGGCGACTGGCCTGAGAGCTGATTGCAGTTTATCGTACCATTGCACAAAGGGAATTGAGACACATATGACTGCAGTTTTGCCAGAGGTATTATTTTGTTGAGGGTGATGAGTAAAGTTTTTGGCTGGGTAAAGGGAATAAGAGAAGGGACTAATGGTATTTTAATAGGTAATAAGGCTGCGTGGGTCTGGTATTTACCGTGAGACTGATATGTGAAAAGTACTTTTCAGAAGGAAAGTTTGTTTCTTAAGGAAGTATTAGACAGTGAGGCTATATGGAAACAGTAATGGGTTTATGAAAATGGTAAGTAGGAAGAATGACTAGTTTGAAGTTAATGTAGGACTGAGCTGGAAGAGCACTTTTGATTAACTAAAGGTTTTGATTTAAGGAAACAGCACAATGTATTTCGAGCCTTGTGGAATCTTTTTAAAGTGTCCTACTGCCTCCTGTTTTCAGACATTGTTGAGAACAGGCTGAAGGCAGCAAAGGAGATGGGGGCAGACCACACCATTCTTGTGAGTTCAGGAGATGCCGAAGCTCTTGCCAAGGAGGTAGAGAAGGTGATGGGTGGCATGCCCGATATCACCATTGAGTGTAGTGGAGCTGAGCCGAGCATTCGTCTTGGTATTTTTGTGAGTACCAAGTCCAGAAGAGAGGGAGAGGGAGAATGGTTTTTGTTATTAGTTGTGAAAGGTTATGAGTAAGGATATATGATTTAAGGAGTATCATTCTATATTGTGAGGGTGTAAGCCTTCTCTTTCTTATTTGTCATTGGTCCTTTTAAGTATTGTTCTTACTAGATTTCATGAGTCAACCAAGTGGTTATGGAAGTGCCTATGTAATCAAGTGATGTTTAAATGCAAAATCATTCTTACTTTCTCTTCTCAGGCTACAAAGTCCGGTGGCGTGATGGTCCTCGTTGGGTTGGGTCCTGCAGAGATTAAGATCCCAATCGTTAATGCTGCTGTGCGAGAGGTTGACATCAGAGGCGTCTTCCGCTACGCTAATTGGTGCGTGTTTTAACGTGTTTTGGAGATTTTGCAGTGG
>NW_028234419.1:24346942-24379442 GCF_977035675.1 Penaeus japonicus
TTTACTCAATTCTGCTATAGAATGATATATCATTCGTAGAAAATTGGTTGTGTAATGTGTCATGCGCATTGTGCTCTTCCTCTCCTTACGTAAAGTTGTAAACAGAAAGCCATGGCCGGTGTCCTCATACGAAGGAATTTTCGCCTTTTTTACCCCACTGCAATCAAATACAGGCCTAAGACGACCTATGTCGTGTTGTAAGGAAGAGTTTATTGGTTCATCTGAGAGTAGATGTGTATTATTATCATTATCATTGTGTAGAGAAGGGAGATAAGTAAGGTTCAGATGAGGGTGTTTCTTGCTCTTGTTATATCACTTCCATGCAATATTTCTCTATATATCAGTGACTGTATTCAATTCAAGAATCATATTTTTTATGTATACTTAAGGCATAACATAGTCAAGTCATAATCAAAGCTAACACCAAAGTTAATACCCGCAGTCGGTAACCACACCTCTATCCTTTGGAAATGAAATAGGTATCAGGAATGAATAAATACCAAGGAGTAAAAAGTATTAGGTTGGTTGTGTTGAACAGGATTATTTTCACCAGGAAATCATTCAGATATTTCATCAAGTTTATATTATTTTGATGGATACCAACACACTCATCCTCATGAATATTCAATCTTTCTCTCACTAAGCCATAAAATTCACCATTAACAGGCTTCCAGAAACTCCAGTAGACACTGCCGAGGACAATGCCCTCCTCCGCACAGATGACCTGCCACAGTTTGAGCAACTCACTCCAGATAAATGCTGGACAGGCATTGGGAAGCTGGCACTGGAGTATGAGTCTGGAGTTTGGGCAGTGGAGGAAAAGGCCAAGAGTGAGTAGAATTTATTTTATTTGTGTATTTCATATGTAAACCATTGTAGAGACTAGTTACTCATTTATTTCTTAAATGTATTATTATTTTACATTTGTGTGTTAGTCAGAGAGTAAATGAGTGAGAATGTATGTGTGTGTGTGTCTGTCTGTCTGTATTTGAGAGAGAGAGTGAGAGTGAAAGAGTGTGAGGGTATAAGAGTATGAGAGTATAAGAGTGTGAGATTGTAAGAGTGTAAGAGTGTAGGAGTGTAAGAGTGAGTGAGAGAGAGAGAGTGAGAATGTGTGAGTGAGTGAGAGTGAGAGAGAGAGAGAGTGTCAGTGAGAGTGAGAGTGAGTGAGGGATAGATATAGAGACATATTGATAATTATTACTTTTGTTTACTTTCACCAGAAATGAAGGAACCTAAAACATTCAAGAACATAGTAGAAGAGTTAGACAAACTTGAGTCTCCTCTTAATACGGCATGGAGCACAGTGAAGACTTTGTACACAGTCAAGAATAATGAGATGAACACCAATACTTACCTGAAGATTCACGAACGAGCGCGAAAGGCCAGAGTGCACAAGTTTCAGAGTCTCCCTATCTATGAGGCTTGTAAGGTGAGCTAGATTTTTTTTCTTCTTCTCTCTCTCTTTTTATTGATATCACATTTTGTTACTGACATATATATTGTTTAATTTACAAGTTTCTCACCCTCTGCTACTCATATGTAGTAGGTGTAATCTGAAATTCCCTCCTTACACCATGGCTTATATTTATTTGCACAATGTAGCTCCCACTGGTTAGCTAACAAGTGTATGCAGTGACTGAGTGTACGATCTCTTCCGGTGTGATGTCGCACTGCGCCTATATAAGTTTCAATGAGGTGATAATCAGAGGGTTTTGTATTTGTTTACATTGTTTCCACAAGTGAATAAAAATAGGACTATACAAATGGAACTCCTATGATAATGTGCACATGCAATGATGTAAAACATATGTTTTGAGGGAGAGATCTTGATGTTGTAGAACGTCAGTCAGAAGGAGTGAAATATTACGCTGTTGTGGTAACACGCCAACCAGCACGCATGGGTCATTTAGGCCCCAATAGTAAGGGAAGGCACTAAATCAGAATAATTGCAGGTTAATATATGAATTAATTACATTGATATATGCCACAAATGTACCCTAGTACCACCATATATCTGTCTCCTGTAAAAGAAAGGGCCATTTTATCTACATAATTTGTAACCCAATGACCAACCTAACCTAATCTAATTTTGAAGTTAATCCTAGCAAAGGTCGGGCATACCCTCCCCCCTCCTTTCATATCACTTCGTGCCACTTACCTTGGAATTTTTTATTTTGGTTTGTATACATAGAGCTTGGACTGGTTCCTTATATAGTGATACACCTGCTGAATACATTGTCTTTGTGTATCTCATATTGCATGTGTATACCCTTCACAAGAACCAATACCACACACACACACACACACACACACACACACACACACACACACACACACACACACACACACACACACACACACACACACACACACACACACACACACACACACACACACACACACACACACACACACACACACACACACACACCACACACACACCACACACACACACACACACACACACACACACACACACACACACACACACACACACACACACACACACACACACACACACACACACATACACACACACACACAACACAAACACACACAACACACGCACACACACACACAACACACATACACACATACACACACACACACACACACACACACACACACACACACACACACACACACACACACACACACACACACACACACACACACACGTGTCTTCACGATACAACAACTGTCTCAAAACTTGCTCGGAAAGTCAAACTCATAGATTCACTTACAATAAGAAACATGAAAGCACTATGATTGACCAGTTGAATCTAGGGGTAGCTCTCATTGGCTGTCGTCTATAGAAGGACTAAACATCCTGAAATTGTTTTTCTGATTGATGCACATCAGGTAAAACAAAAAGATATCAGTTGATTGTTTACTAGTGCAGGTCAAAGAACTTTATCTGTTCCATGCCCCCCACCCCCCTTCTACTATTTAAGCCCAGATCGTAGGGTATACTTTCTTACTTCTAAAGATTTAACCTTGGCAGTAATCAAGCATTGTTGTTATGTATATTTTTTCTCCAATCCACAGGACATATATGTAAATGACACAAATCTAGACGAGGCGCAGCGACGTGTTGTGCGCAAATTTCTGCTTGAGGCCCGGCTGAATGGGATTGAATTACCTACTGAGAAGACCCCCTTATTTGCAGAGACACTCAAGAAACTAGAAGATCAAAAAAATGAATTTAGGAAGAAAGTGGCCGTGAGTGTGAATTGAATATGTAGTCTGTTTTGATTGTAAGTGGAATAGGATCTTAGAGTGGAGTTAGATTTTTTTTTGTATATTGATGCTGTAAATTCATTTTGTGGAAATATTGTTTAGTACTCCTTTCATGTATATATTTATTAATGTTTTTAGTGACATCCTCTTTTTAATTATAGTCATCCAACTTTTTGTCATGTCCTTTTTATGTCTTTCTATTTCTCCTTTTCTCTTACTTTCTGCATATACTTATCCTTCTTCTGTATTTCCCAATCCTCTCTTGCAGCCGGTACATCTATTTTCATTATTTTCATCATATCCACATTTATTACTACAGCATTACCTCCCTCCTCCATGTTTATAGTTTTTTTCCAATCTTTTCCTACTCTTAGGAGTCGACAAATAGGTTCTCATATAGGATACACGATCCCAGCATTGTCAAAGAATTCCCAGTGGATCTAATGAAGAATATGGCAGTTAACAGGTGAGTCAGCTGAATGCTTACTGTCAGTAGTGCTAGGTAATTGATTTATAGCCTTTTCATACAAAAACTTACAATTTTGAAGTCCTTTATAATGAAAATTTCAATATGATTATTTCATTCCCAGGTCAAGATGTCATCAGGGACCCTGGGACATTGTTCTCCATCCCCACGTTTATGACAGCTTTTTGGAATACTGCCCAGTGACTGAACTGCGACGCAATACATACAGGGCATTCAACATGAGGGCCTCAAACCACATTAGTAAAGATGTAAACAATAGCCTTCATCTGGAAGAAATTCGGTCTTTAAGGTATTCATAGGCTGTTGGCTCTGCTTTTCTTCTGTTTAACTTCATGCAACTGATCCTCTCAGTACCAATTTTATAGAAGAGATGTTTAGTATTTCAAAAGTCATTTCAAGATGTAACAAATAGTTTGTATAGTGATCCTAATCATATAAATGCATTTTGCTGTGTGAAGCAGAGGAGAAGATTTTGGAAATTATTCTCATTTTGCAAAAGTTATTGCTGAATATTGGGTTGTATTGCCTGCAATTAAACATTTATTATATGTAATTCACAAAATGGGAAAAGGCACACCTCTTGCTAAATATTGTACATTTTTACACTTTTTTATTCTCTTTCTAATAATGCCTTCTACCCCAAGGAGCGAACAAGCTAAGCTTCTAGGGTATGAAAACTTTGCTCAGATGTCCATGGAGACCAAGATGGCAGGAAGTGTAGAGAATGTAATGTCGATGATTACCAGCTTGTTAGCTAAAGGTGAGAGATTTTGCAGTTTATTTCATGAAGATTTATTGTCCTATAGGTTATTGGTACATAGTACATGTTGATAATTACCTCAGAGTATAAAATATTGTAGCAGGAACATGAATGAATTCAAAAGTTATGTGTCATGTATGACTTCCCTACCATGTATTCAGATTAAGTTAGATATGTTAAGACCGCATACAAGTATGAGTAGTATTTTTTTTCTATTTTCATTATTTTGTTTTTATCCAATGGAATTGACACCAAGTAGAAAAAAGGAGGCTTGAAGAACAAAATTGATCTTATTTCACAGCAAGGAAAGCTCAGAACAAAGAGATGGAGAGTCTACAAGAGTTTGCCGAGGAGAGAGGCTTTGAAGGGAAATTGGATGCGTGGGATGTCCCATACTGGAGAAGGAAGCACAAACGTTCCGTATACAAGTATGTACTTATTCCCTTCCCCCTAAAAGGAAATAGTGGAACATGCATAATTTCAATAACATAGCCTAAATTTACAATTTTGTATCAAAAGATAGATGACAGAATTATCTTTAGGTTTATTGATTTTTTTTTTTTTTTTCTTAATTGATTTGTCTTCTGTCCCATCAGCTTTGATGAGACTCAGCTCCAGGAGTACTTCCCTTTCGAGCATGTGCTGGTCAAGCTATTGGAGATAAGCTCAGAGCTCTTCGGCATATCGTTTGAAGAAGTCCCAAGTGGAGAGGTTTCTACTTGGCATCCTGACGTTCGCTTCTTCCACGTCACGGATGCCAATGGGGAATACCTCTCATCCTTTTACCTTGACCCTTATTCCAGGTAGGTCTTTTGAATAAAATTTTATTTTATGTACCAGATTGTTTATAATTTCTTTTTTTATCAAATTTCAAAGTACAATATATTTGGTCTGGATGTCATGTGATTAGATGTTTTTTTTTTTATTATGATGAGGATTATTATTATTATTATTATTATTACTGCATATTTTGTTATATTATTACTGTCATCTGCATCATCATTTTTAGTTCTTTTATTGTTATTAAAGCAACTGCAATTTTACATATTTATTGCAGACCTGGTGAGAAGCTTTACACTCGCATTGGTTCTGCATGGATGTTAGGTTGTCGCAGTCGATCAGAGGTTGCAGGGACTTCACCTATTGCAAACTTGGTGTTCAACTTCAATCCTCCTGCCTCTGAAGACCAGCCAGTGTTACTTACCTTCAGTGATGTTAATTTGCTGTTCCAAAAGGTAATGTATTTGCAGAAGAATTTTGAAGTTAATGGAGTTTTTTAATTCACAGTTTGAGTCCTACTTTGTATACATATCATGCACTCATATCACAAAACATCCCAGTGACATTTCTGTTTATTCTTTCTTTCTTTCAGTTTGGACATGCTCTCCAGCACCTGCTCACTAAAGTTCCCTACAGTGAGGCATCAGGGTTAACTAACATTGAATGGGATGCTGTAGAGGTGTGCTCTAATTTCATGCAAAATTGGTGAGTTTCTGTGACATCTTTGATAGTAGAGAGAAGGAAGGAATTATAGTTTTATTCAATGTGATTATTATCTACAACATTGTCTTTCAATGTCATTCACTATCATCATAAAAAAAATTCATGCCCTCAGTCTTTAAATCTGGCAAATGAGAACCCCCAAAATAAACTTTTTCTGTTCCTTACAGGTTGTACCAGCCAGAAGTTCTGGAACGTGTAAGCTGCCACTATGACTCAGGGCTGCCATTGAGTGGGTCGAGCATAAAGGATGTCATAGCCAGTCGTAACCACATGGCAGGTTTTGACATATGCTCAGAGTTGTATGTTGCCCATCTTGATATCCAGCTACATTCTTGGTAAGGATGCCCTTTGTAACTTTATATGACATCATAATCTTTACAATTTTTTTTTTCTTTTCTTTTACTGTTTGAAATTGCTTTGGTTACTTTCATAATTTACATTGCCGCTATTTTTAATGCTATCAGTTTTACTTATCTTTACTGATGATATTATGTCACACTACTTTTGCCAGTGTTATGTATATTATCATTTCCTCCACACTAATCCTCCATGCAAATTTTCCACCACACAGCAAAGACTTCTGGCTTGATGTAAGTCGTGAATTGTGGGACACTTACCGACCTTTCGTATTGGATAAGTACGATGCTCATCCCTGCTCCAACACCACCATCATGGCTGACGTCTGGGCTGCTGCCTATTACTCGCACATTTGGTCACGCATGGTAGCGGCAGATGCTTTCCAGGCATTCAAGGAGTCAAGTGAAGATCATGAGGTTATTGGAAAGAGGTGAGGATTTTAAGGAATTAAATTGATGGTTTGGAATGGATTATAATTGTTGGCAGGATTTTTTAAAAATTTCCTTCTTTTCTAGTAGGGTGACAGATTTCTGCTTCCCTGCACAAACAATTGTTGTTTCTTAAGTGCTTTATTTCTATACTACTGTAATTGTTTAGTTACCATTTATGGACTTCAGCACACACACACACAAAAGAAATATAATTTTCTCATTAATTCCAGGTTCCGGGACACCTTCTTGGCCCTGGGAGGCGGTTGTCATCCTGGTGAAGTTTTCCGCAGGTTTAGAGGTCGTGACCCTTCCCCTGATGCCCTTCAGGTCCTCTCAGGATTAGTTAGACACAAAGGTGCTGTCTCAACTTAGGAAGAAATTGTCAGAAAGATTGATTTAATATGAGTTTTAAAGTATGAGTCATGCAACAGCAAATTTTGTGTTCCTTGGTCTGATTATGTGTATGTTCTAATGTTGGCAGGATAGTATGATCAATTGAAAACAGTCGGGTACATATATGTCACAGAAGTCATGCTTACCGAATGTATTAAGTTTCCCAGGTTGCACCTCTGAACTGGATTTTAAATTTGTCAGTAACATCTTTTTGGCAACAGAAATGAAGCGGAAATATTCAAATGACCTAGTGTTAAATTTTTCCAATTAGATTTCAGTGTGTATTAGAGCTTTTGGACTTGTACATATGATGTAAACTATAAGATGATCTAATCTTTCTACATGGTTTTTGTCTGTATTATTTTGTAAATAAATTTACAGTTAAGTAAATAAAAATAGTTATTGAAGAGTAACAATTTTTACCCCAGTATATGTCAGTAAGGCAGAAGCATACTGTCATTTATCATCTTGATTCTTTTTTATTCAAGGATGATGAAATGTAGTGTCAAAATCTTTGATTTTCAGTAAACTTAGCTGTCTAAGTAATGAATGGTCTGTCTGTGCTTTAACCCAGTCACGATGGGGGCATTCCAGCCTTGCATGTTACAATGCCGGGGTTCTCGAACGCATAGGTCAAAATCAGTTAAATAAACGACGCTGCATGGCGTCATCCAGCGAACGGGCCTTGAATGCACGGTACCGAAGTGTACCACCCGTCCAGAGAGGGTTAATATTATATGATTTTTTCCATTTTTATTTTATCACTGCAAAGGGTGTCTTTTTTTCTGATTTGCAAATTTACATTCCTCCTTAGTCGAGGATTGAGCATTAGATTTGAAATGGTTCAAAAATTCTCTATCATTAGACTCAAACACCAATATAGATTAACATCGTACAATTATGATCAAGGATATAAAAGTAAAATCATTTGATTTTTTTTTTTAATCTAGATGTATATACATGTTAACAATTTTGAATTATACATTCTCTATTTTCTGCAGTCAATTTCATTCATACACATGCTAAGCCAACACAAAAAATGTAATCAACCATACAAAGAATTTTGTTAAATTGTAACTGAACAAATTAACTAGTAAGTATTTTTCCAAATAGTTGGAAAAATTTTGCGCACTTGAAAAGTCTTGTGGCAGGCTCGCATATTAGATACAAAACTGATAACAGATAAATTCTTAACAGAAAAAAAAAAATACCATTAATACATTCCATTACAAAGACAAACATTTTTTTTATTATATCAGCACTGGAAAGAGATGACAATCTTTAATTTCTACATTCTTGAAAAAATAAATCAGTTGTCTTTAACCACCCCAACCTGAGCTGATCTAATACACCTAGAGTGTAATGTCCATCCTATGCGAATAGTGTGGGCAACTGTGCCAGGTTGCTTGTCAGGCAGGGGCAGCTCAAACATGGCCTCTTGCTGTGACGGGTCAAATTTTTCTCCAATTACTGGCTTGATCTGTTCCAGTCCATGTCGCCGGAACACCTGTGATTGGTGAGAGAAAGGAGAGATAAAGCTTTCTGAAATACAATCTACCTTATATAAAACAGCCTATCTGTTATGACAAATATTGAGAATATTCATTAATGAGAATTAATATTTTCAACAGCTTAATTTCAATTCATTTTCATCACACTTTTTTAACATCCCAGTAAAATATTACAACTTTATCGTTCTTGGGCACTGCACTTCAGTTCAACTCACTCTGGTTTAACCCCTAAAGGACATGAGTACTAAATTTAGTCACACCCCACGAGAAGACGTGTGTAACCAGCACTAATATTCCACAGGAAGCCAGAAAAGGATTGTTTTAAGAAATAATAATGTAGATTTAGACAACTCGCCTTCTTGTGCAGGTAAAATTAGAGCAGACAGAACAGACTGTATAGTGCATTTTTGTGTCAAATCGTTAGAGGGTGCATCCTTTCGGGGGTTAAACTTCCTTTGATCCCATTTTTTTTTATATTCTTTTTCTCCTGTCTAAAGCACCTCTGCCCTTTTCCCTGTCAACTATGCAAATACTCACAGACAGTAGCTGCGTCTCTGTCATGACAAGGCCATCATAGAGGCTCTTCAGTTCAGGACTTCCCTTTTGTACTTGTTCTTCTGTGACGCTTTCTATTGCTTTACGGAACACGTCTGATACCTGGGAAGTAGAAAAATATAATAAGGGAAGTGAAACTTTATGGAATACTTACAGATAATTAAGCACAGGTTTATGAGCTATTTCATTCCCTATTGTAAGGTCATCTAAAAAAAACAAAAAAACTAGAAGATGTACGGCGAATATCACTGAAACTCAACTTAAAAATAAAACTTAGTTATTCTCTTGTTCATGACTTCAACAAATGAAAATTAATGGAAAAGCTTACCTCTAAGAGATCTTTACAAAATCCCTGAATACCAAACTGCTTTGCGTCCACTATCTGCTTTTCTAATCTGAGCCGCACATTTTCTCGATCCGCTAAGGTCCGCTGATATTTATCCTAGGAATTAGATAGAATAAGAATATAAAAATTATGAAAATGGCACATGTACTGAAATGGAGCATGATAATATTACATAAATACATAAGGTAACAAACTGAAGTCCTTGCCATGCAAAAAGAGAAAAATCCTTTAATACATCAAAGAAAATAACAATATTACTTATTTCCAGGATATCACTGCTATTGGGTCCTTTAACATTCTTTTGACATCTTTCTCTTCTCAAATAGGAATCATTTAGATTGATCATAAGTCTAGACAAACCCCTTACATTAAAATAAACCTTTACTAAAATATAAATCAAGATAAAAAATCCTTTATAACTTACCTGGAGATCAGCAACCTTTTCAGTTAAAGTTTCATTTTCTTTAGTTAGAGTTGCAATCTGTTCCTGCAGCTGTTTCTCCCCTTCAGATGCTTCTGTTGTCTCCTCCGCTGTTGCAGAGAACTGCCGTGGGTTTCTAGTCACCCATCTGTAAAAAAAGAAATTTATATAAATGATCACTTCAACTGAATTTCTAATAAGTCTGTATGTCTGATTTTACTAGTGTATATAATACTTTGATATGTAAGCATATATTTTGATACATATATATCCTTTGATTCATAAAGTACCAACTTCTAAGCTGTCAGGGCTAAACTAGATTTATAGTGTGTTACCACAAACTCTTTATTACTATTTTTTTCATAGGCGTTTAAAAAAATAATCAACATTTAGTGGGTCTCATAAGATATCTTAGGGAAGGCTATTTCTCCCATTGTATCTATGGAAACTATGTGTAGTTTCACATCACTTTTAGTTTCCATATCCCATTCTTAATCTAATAATTAATTACATCATAGAGAGCGTTACTGTATATTTAAAACCTTGATGCATAACAGACTATTTTGCAGATCCTCTTTACACTTTAGTGTATCTTACCCTTACACATGATATATATTCTTTCATTAAAGATCATTTTTTATCTAGATTTCTTGAGTATGAGAAGTCTTTTGCCAGAAAAATAGGTATTGGCACAGAGTTTGGATTAAATATAAAACTATGCACATATTACAATAGTTTTTGAGATACGGCAAAGATTGTGAGATTATCTGGCAACTCATAAAAGAAGAGGAGATGAAACAAGACTAGCTCACTTATATTTACTCATACTAAAATAATAGGGAGGCTATGTCTTCTGGGGTGACTGAAAAGAGAAGGAAATATCAACCTTCTGCAACAGGCATTTTATCCTTCAGTTGTGCAAATAGGACATCATACCAAATGCTAATTGGTATCACTTTGCTCATATATAATCTCATAAGTCTAGAAAATAATAGAAAACACAAAACATAAAATGCCCAGCCCAGAATGAACAGCTCAAGATGTGGCTTGTCCTGGTAGGGTTAATAATGATAAGGTGAAATCAAAGGTATAGTTCTGTAGACTTAGTGAACATACAGATGTTAGCAATGAAATTCTATGGTTACCCCTTCAGAACTCAGGTAACTTCTATTACCTATATCCTACACAAAACACAGTAAATGAGTTGATTATGTTAGAACTGATAAATAACTTTACCTGCTAGGAATTTAGGATTTATGGATTATTGAAACTAGGTAATTATTAATTTGAAGCCAATGCATAAGGTTGCTTTACTCTAATCTGGATGAAGTAAGATGTACGAAAAAGTAATAAAACAACTTAAGAAGCGTATAACTTGATGTGTTACGTGTGTGTTATGAGGAGGATGAAGATGTACGGATTATGAAATACACAAATCTACCTTCTTTTTCCCGTGGTTCAAATCCAAAGTTAATTTCACTTGGTCAGTCAAACAGCAAAAACAATAAAACAACAATCAGTTACATGAAACACGACGTATTTCTTCACCTCAACCCCCTAGCAAATCACGTCGTCTGCAGTGTGACATCGCGCCTCACAATCACCTCATTATCAAGTATTCCCGTACATAAAACTACTTAATCTTTATCCAGAACTTAACATCACAACACCAAAAAGTAATAAATCTTTACCCGAGGGATGTAGTTTGCCTCAAGAAGCAGGAATGTTTCAAAATGTTTCTCAGAGGAAGGTTTCTCACGCTCATACTAGCCATTGTGGTCCCTTATGGTACAACTACAAACACACGCAACCCGTTCTCGCGGTCCCGGATCTCAAGCCGGTTTGAGGTCATGACGTCACGTTCAAAACCTACTGAAGTAAAAACACCTTTAAGATTATCGACAGGGCTGTATGGATACATCTATAGTGTTATATATTTTTTGTTATATTTTTATATGTATAAAAATAATAATTATATATGGTTATCTTTGTAATACCTCAATATTAGGAAAGCCCTCTGACGTCACAACTCAAACTAGCTTGATATCAAAGACCGCAAGGATAAACATGGATCCACATGAGGTTACATCATTATTTGGAGGATTATAACTGATTCGAATTTCTTTTCGGATATTGTTAAGGATTCGCTGATTGTAAGCCTTTTCAGTCTTTCGGATGAGAATTTGGGAAGAAGGAATATGGTTTTGATGCAAGTTCAGCATGATGGAAATTAGAGACCATCTATTCAAGTGTTATATAACTTTTCTATATTAATACATTTCTTATTTAGATGGCTAATGGTAGTGATTTATAACGTAGATTATTGTGAACTATTGCTCATGAAATCAGAGGTAAAAAAGTTCATGTAAGAAATTGTATGTGAACCGGCATAAATTATCCCGTTATGTAAAGCTAAACTCTATTTATCCATCGCATCTACATATAATTATTATCAACTTACATCATCCCTCCTATATTTCTCAGTATAAATTGTATCTCTTTTTGGTCTTCTTTCCGTCCATGATATTGGAAAGAAAAAGAAATCCAAACCCGGAAAAGAGGGGTATCCTGTCTGAAACATTTATGTGTCACACAGACTAAGTTAGATTAACCCAAAATTGTGATACAAAAGAAGAAAAACAGATCTCAAATTTATAAAACATTTTCCATTCCCATTATACTATTTTTTATAGTTCCGTATCCTCTCATAGAAGTCTTGAATAAATTTAAACAAAATTTACCTTAATATTACGCATTTAAAAAACCGTAAACTAACCGATGATAATTAAACATACATAAAATACAAGAATCTGTCCCACTGAATGTATTAAACTCCTACGAATCCTAGTTCCACTGAAAATATTTTAGCGCCGTACCTCCTCGCAGTGTTTTTGAAAAGATCGTCAGAGAAAAAGCGGCAAAGTTTTGGTGATTTTTCGTTCTTTTAAGCTCAGGTAGGTAGGTATTACGAGAAAATCTTTTGGAGTTTGTAGAGAAGGTCTTTTACAAGGTTTAGGTGAGTCAACTATTGCATCAGATATTAAAATATCTGTAAAAATAGAAAGTTATTAAACCTTTTGTCTAAGTCTGGGGTTTTACATCTCCAGTATTTGAATTAATTAGATTACTACACCCATAATTTCCCTTTTGAAATGAATCGCGTTCTTTGTCATGACCAGCCTCTTCAGTGAAATAAAAGTACTTGTTTCGAGGTGGAAATAAAGTATATTTATTTCCCTCCATTTTTACTTATCTCAAAGTTCAAGGTCGAGGCATATATATTTTTTTTAATGCAAAGTCATGCCTTGAATATCTTTTCGTAAGTGTTCTTCGTGTGAATTATTAGCATGTTTTGCCATTACTTGTATTAATGACAAACAGATATAACTTGAAATAATTTGAACTAATATTATTTTTACATTTTTGAAAAATAGGTTAAATTATTGTTATCATTTTTGTAAAATTCTCATGAATGTCAATGGAATATATGATTTTACTAATGATAAGAAGTAGTTTTTAGATTCTTCTATTTATTTATCACTGCAACATTTTGCCAAAATAATGAAAATAGGACTATCAAGGAGAGAACTTTTACAGTAATGCAAAGAAGAAACCAAAAATAGTGTTGCCTTTTTTGATATATGGTAATTATCCGGAATAAGAATAGGTGGAAATTGAGAAAAAAATATTGCAATAGTCATAAAGAACAAATAGAATGAGACTATTTGGTACAGTAAATAAGTAGTCAAACTACAAATAATCCCACAATTGCATATGAATATCAGTGGACTGCTCATCAAGTAATATCTTGACTCTGCACCTTGTCAATAACCAATATACCTCCACCAAGTACATTCTGGCAAGAAAGAGCTTATAAATATCCCTAGTGATTTATTGTCAAATGAAGAACCAACACGGCACCTGTCTTGCCAGAACATATATGATTGAGACTTGTTGGCCTTTATCAGAGCGCAGTGTGAAGGCTACGGCATTGTGGTCTAATTCTGATGTGTTGATGTTTGCTCAGTGATGTACGTAATACTCAAAGGCGCTGCAAATATTTTTGAGCTTAATAAAAACAACCACTCTACCCATCCACAATCTAAGATATTCTGCCTGGGCTGGTCATCTTAAGATATGGGTTTTCTATTATTTTCCAGACTTATGGTATTATATATAAGAGTGTATGATATATTAGGAAAGTTATACTAATTAGCAGTCATATGACAGGGCATCGTAACTGAAGGAATAACTAGCTTGTAATCCCAACACTCCCGTCGCAAAGTTTGCAAAGATCTAGGAAACAGATAGCTTTATTTTTAAGTATACTGATTATATGCAAATTTTATAGGATTTCTGTATATATACTTATTCAGTTTTCTCAGATGACCTATTTTCAAAAATAAATGTTTGCGCTTTATAAAGTCTAGGAAAGGCTATTTTTTTCATACAAAGTTTAAACATGACTAAAATAAATAAAATACAAATTAACAGTCTACAGAAAGCCATTGCAAGTTCAAAATGTACTATCTTGCTTCCCAAGTAGTGACATAAAGTTGTTCTCATCTGCCCAGGTCATCAGAGTGTAGCAGGTCTCTCTTGATATTCCTACACTTGATAGACTTTTTGATGCATTTTTTTGTATTTCTGATTATTTCTTGGTTAGTTATGATGATTATTATTATCTTTGAAAAATCAGGGGAAGGAAAAGCCTTTCTGATTATTCCATGGTTGCTTATAAGGATTATAATTATTGAAAAATCAGGGGAAGAAGAATGCCCTACTGAGCCTCTGTCCTTCTGACAATCTGTGCACATCACTGGATAAAACTATAAGTGGGCTGGGTTTCATAAGTAAAAAAAAATGTTACTTATAACATGAGATATTTTGCATGTTTTCAGTGTCTGGCCAGAATATGAATAACTGATATCTATCACTAAGGACAATGAATATTATGGTTAATTCTTTATAAATTTCCTAAACACCTGCTGTGACATTTGAGAATGGGAGTACCACCTTGATCGATGAAGGAAGGCATATGATCTCATGTCCAACTAAATCAATTTTCTTCTAAAGGAACATAAATGTAGATTGTAAATACTTTTATGAACTATATTCCCCAGAACTGATGTCTCTCCTTTTATTGCAGGTGATGGATAATCCAGGTCGAAGTTTGTATTTTGGAGGCAGCATACATGTTGATGGCATCAGAGCCCCAGACCAGGAAGAAGAGGAGGAAGACGAAGAGGAAAACCGAAAACGGGAAGCGGAGATTCAGGGGATGCTGGCAAATGCTTTTGACGACCTAGAAGACGATGAGTCTTTCGCCCAACAATCTGGCTATAACTCCTTTGCCTTTGGAAAGGAAAGAAGGGATTCTGCCTATTATGAAGATGGTCGAGGAAGGAAGGAGGAGGGCAGTGAAGCTTCGTATAGGCATTATGATGCTGGGGATGGACAGGGGGATTATGTATTTGATAGGTTTGGAAGTGAGTCCCAAGACAAGAGGGTTGAGTTTGCTAACAGAGAAATTTATAGTGAGGGTTTCAGTGAGCATGAACAGCTAGGCAATGGGATCCTGAATGGGGACCATCCTTCTCAAGCCAACAGTTCAGGGAGTGTTACACCATGGAGTGATGATAGCCATGATGAGGAAAGCTCACAGAGATTTGCCCCTTTGGCTTATCATGAAACTGCTCATGACCCATACCACATTACTGCTCATGATGAACACACTGGACTGGACTTGGATCCAAGTGACTATAGACCAGATGCACACAAGGATTATAGGGAGACCTCTATAGTATATGACAACCAAGTGGCTGACTATCAGGCCGACAAGTATAGATCCCTTGTCAATAGAGAAACACAGGAGAAAGTCACAGAGGCAGATTTTCGTGCTGCAGACACTCCACAAGATCAGATGAAGCTCTTGTATGAAGCTCGGGGAAGGGAACTTGACAGGCTATCATCAGAGCTGTCGAAACTGAAATTTGAGAGTAGCCGTGACATTCGTGTCCTACAGCATCAAATCAATCTAGTCACATCAGACAGTGAAAGCAAAACAGCCAACATAAATCAGTTACAAACTTTGCTGTCAGAGAAAGAGGAGAGGATAAAGAGCATGGCAGGGGACCTAAAGGAACTCCAGAATAAACTGAGCACCAAGGAAAATGAAAACAAAAAGCTGCACTTTGAGTTAGAGACAGCACAATCAACCTTATCTAGTCTGGAGTGTCAGATATCAGAACTCAAAGCTGCTGACACACTCACAAGGAACCAGAAATTACATGAAGATTTTGTGACAAAGCTAAAACAAGGTAATGAGGAGGAGAGAGAAATGTTGATAAACAAACTGCAAGATGCGCAAAATCAAGCTGAACAAAATCAAAAGGAGGTCACTCGACTCAGAGAGGAATTGAGGAGTCTGAGAGCAACTTATGACGAGTCCCTCGTTCAGAAGACGGAAACCGTGACAAAGTTAACGGTGACCAATGAAACTTTGCGAAGGCAGTATGAAGACCTCATGAAATCCCATGATGGCCAGCAGATAATAGAACTGCAGATTAAAGTCCGAAGTCTGGAAGCCATCAAGGAGAAGCTTGAGAATCAAGTCTGTTCCTTAGAATCTGAAGTAGAGAAGGCAAAGGAGGAGATTGATGGTTTTGACACAGCAATTAAACTAGGCATACTTAGTGAAGTGATTCCTGGGGAAGACTCTATGGTTCAGCTAGGAATAAAGAAGGCACTGAACTATGACGACACTATACCAGGAGAACGACAGGCAGCTGGGGAGAAGTACACAGAAGCTCAGGAGAAACTGAAGTTAAAAGATGAATTGAAAAGAAGTTTAATGAGCAACAAAGCAAAGAGAGATGAGATTTGTCATTTGCAAGAAGAAGCCAGTGGGAAACAGCTTCAGATTAAAAAGCTTGAGAGTGAATTGAAATCAGCACAAACAGAAATAAAGGAGCTGAAGACTAACCTTCTGAGGATGGAGTTAGCACAAGAGGAAAAGCAGCTAAAGGAAAAAAAGGAAACAAAAACTGATGATGGAGAATTAACAGCTGTTTGTGCTGAAAACATTGGTCTGAAAGAGGAATTAATTCTCTTACATGGTTCTTTAAAAGGCTTAGAAGAATCTTTCACAGCAGTCAAAAATGTTGTTGAAAATTATCAACAGTACTTGCCGAATCTAAGTCAGGAAACATATAATGAATGCATGAGGAGGTTTGATAAACTTATTGCTATTGCTGATTTATGCTCTATTTCTGTGAAAGATGTAAAACATTATCATGACAAGCTTTCTGAAATGCGGGATAAAAACAATAACATACAAAAGAAGCAAGCACTGTGGGAAAAGCAAGTTGACAGTGTAGAAAGAAAGCTGAAAGTTTTTGAAAATATGATTGTGTCAGCTAAATCTGACAAAGGAAGTGGCTCTGAGTATGGCCATGCAGTCAATGTACTTGAGAGACTACTTAAGGATTTCATAGAGCAAACAGGATTTGTCAAAGACGATATCCGTACACTCCACAGCACTGAGCTCAGTCTCAAAGACCAGCTAACAAAAGCAAAACTCCAGGTAGTAGAGCTTCAGAGAGCCATTAGTAGTCTGAAGAAGGAGAAAGATCTGCATGAGAAAAATATGGATATTCTGGCTGAGGAGAAGGAGAAGGAAAAGAAGGAAGCATTAGAAGATTGCCAAGACACTTACATGCGGTTCCATGAGGACGCCATGAAGGAACTTGAAACGAAGATGAGAAAAGAATATGAAAACATTTCTGACATACTGAAGAAGGAAGTAGCTAGACTTGCTGATGAATTGAGTGATACAAAAAAGATGTACATTAGTGTTTGTGAGGAAAAGAAAGAGTTAGAAGATCAGTTGAAAGTGAAGAAGGGTGATAATACTGAGTTCTCTGAAACACCAGTGATACAGTCAAACACATATCGAGTTTCACCTCATGATTCTGGTGTGGACTTTAATTCTTGTCAAAAAACAGGTTCTGTGCCAAGAGACCAGCTTCTATATACTAAGAAAATACAAGATCTTCAGGCAGAGATTGCCACTTTGAAAGAGGCATCACAAAAAGAAAATGAGAGGATAGAGTTACTCAAAGAAAGTCTGCAGGTACAGTTTGAACAGCGTCTGAAGGTGGAAACAGAGGCAGCCCGACAAGAGGTTTTGAAATCATTGGAGACTTTACAGAAAAAGTGTTCTACATTAGAAGAATGCAACCAGATCTTAAAGGATAGCTGCACTAGCTTAGAAGAAGAACTACAGGCTGTCAAGGAGACAAACAACAATTCTGAAACCTGTTCCAAGGAGATCGAAAATTGTCGTTACATACTGGAGAGGCAGCGGAAACAGTTTGAGAAGAAGGAGGACGAACTCAGACTTCAACACGAGAAAGAAATTGGTGATTTTAAGAATCTTCTTGCAGCCACAAAGAGCAAGAAATTACAGGAGGCTGAAACAGTTGAGGAGTATAAGAAGAAGCTTGCAGAAAAGGATAAACAGATAAAGTCAGTTATTGAAGACTTTGCAAGAGTGAAAAACAAGTTGGAAGCAAAGGAAGCTGAAAGCGAACAGGAAGTACAGAGAATGACTGACATAATCCTCAACTTGGAGAGTGAAGTGAAAGAGCAGCAAGAAGAGAAAAACTACACCCGGGCCAATTTCCAGAAGATGATACAAGATCTCCAGAACGACCTTGTGCTCGTGAAACAGAGTCTCAAGATTTCCGAGGATCGGTTGAAGGAGTATAAGGACTTGGACACCAAGTACAAGTCCATGAAACAGAAATTTGCCAAGTTCCAAGCCTCTTCAAAGGAACAAATAACATACTACAAAAGAGAGCTGAACAGATTGAATACAGAATATAGCAAAGCCAAGGAGACATTGCTGGAAAGGGTTAAGCATTTCATTGAAGAAATTAGGGGGAAATGTGTTCTGTGTATTGATAATACAGTGTTAACTCTTCAAAATGTTGAGAGCACAAAGCATCCTATTGACAACATAATAACTAAATTGCAGGCATTTTCCAGAGAACTGAAAAGCTTTTCATTGCAGTTGATGTGAGAGGAAGTGTAATGTTCTGATTTTTTTTTCTGCATCTTGCAAATGCCAAAGAGTAAACTTAAAAGTGAGTCTGTGATACAGTGGTGTGACTAAGGAAATGAATTATTTTTTGTCTATTCAAACAATGGAAGATTTTACTTTCTTTCAGGGATGTTTGTTAATAAAGCAGGACCCATTTTTCATACTTAAATATGAAAGTCTATTGTTTTTTGTACATAGATATTTATAATTTTGTATAAAATGCACAGACCAGAATAAGAAGATTTACCATATAGAATATAAGACTTCACATGTACAGTAGATGTCATAATAAATATGAAATTGATATATGTATATGTTATACCTAAACCTCTATATTGCCATATCAGTAACTGTTCTGCATAACTATTATTGACCAAAAGGGAAGAAGAACATTATTGATTGAAATATTTTTATTGCAACCAAATAATCATGTTCATAATTTTGTTTACTGTGTAAAACTGCAATAAATTAGCTACATTGTGCATATATGTGTTATACATTATGATGATATATGACATGTAATTAAAAGTATATATCTGCATAAAATGCACTTACAAATGCACCAGTCAGTTTAAAAATGAACTATCAAATGAAGGCAATGATGTGTGTATGTTTGTGTGATACAAATATATGTATACATATATACTATAAGTATATATATTCCATTATATATACAGGATTGTGTTAATAAGAAGTGAGTTAATTTCAAAATCTGTAGAAAGTTAAGCTGTATATATACTTGTAAGAAACAAGAAATTCATATACACTAATATATTCATTACTTTTTCTTTAGCTAAAAGAGATGACAGATATGAATGTGTTTATATATAGTCTTATCAGAAAGTATTAGCATTCACTTGATTTTTCAGAGCAAGATGACTGCAGTCAGCACAGCACCCTCTTTAGATGCCTTGGAGGAAGGCTTCCGGAACAAGATTGCTGCTTTACAGGTAAGGTTTGCGGTTCTCAGATTAATGATCAATCCATTTGTTCGTGAGATGAAACATAGCTGTAATAAATGCTGATTAATAGAGGGTGAGGTTTTGAATCTGCCAAGGATTCATCTTCGGATAAATCATGAAAGGAAGAGGATCCTTTTCCTTTTTTGCTTTGCCTATTATTAGCTGTGTTTCATTTTACCTGTGTATGCATATTACCGTTTTTGTATTTTTATCCATTTGCCCATCTTTCTAATGTTTCCCTTTTTCATGTCTTTTTTAAAATACTTGGAAGAAGAATCAGTCATACTCTATTAACTGCCTTTTGCACAAACTGATAACTATTAAGGAAATACTTTCAGTAGTATTTTAAAGATGTTTAGGGATTTAGAATATTTAGAAGTTAATCCCTCAAATAACTGTGGCAGGCTGTGAATAAATTATCATTATTTTATGTATATCTACATGTTTATCTCTGCTTCTCATCCTTTTTCTTATATTTTAAAACTGAAACAAATGAAGGTTAGTAAGGACTCATTGACTCCTGAAAGAAGAAGAACAGGGAGGAGTTACTTGGGTTCCCTCCCTTCCCTTCTCTTTGTCACTGCCCCTTCCACCTCTTCCCATCTTTCCCCCAGTCATCCCACCCTTCTTGTACTTTCACAGTCACTCTATTCCCTCTCTCTTCCTCTCACCCTCCCTCCCTCATTCATTCATTTACTCCCATTCATTTCATGCTGTAGATATGCGCTGACCTCCGAGGGGGCTGGAAGGAGGATACCGTGATAGAATTTGGGCAGCTGAAGCAGGAGTTACAGTCCATACGGCAGGAAATCCTCAGATTCAGAGCCATCATCACCAACTCCAAAAAGGACCTGCTCACTGCACGCTCTCTCCTAGATCATATGCAAGAGCTATGTACCCGACTTGCGCACATGAAGACCAACCTCCCGTCTCACTTGCCGCGAGCTAATGGCAATCCTCCCGCCACTAAGGCTTTACCCGAACAAGTGGTTACGGACAACGGCAAAAAAGAGAAAGCTCCTGCAAATAATCAAGAAAAGGTGAGTTTGAAATGGTTCTTTATTTTTTAAGTTTTTTTTTTTTTTTTTAGTTATTTATATTTTTATTATTTTCAAGAAATTTTATGAAATGATGAACTTGTTTTGAATATTTTGTGATTGAGGATTATCATCTTTTTTTTTTTTTTTTTTTTTTTTTTAGATATTTGATAAATGACATTTATTAACCCATTGCAGACAGGGGATAGATTTGCTTGCCCAGTTTCCAGGATAGGTTTAATTTGAGAGCAAGGCAGCTTCATGCAATATACCTGGACTTTTCCTACTCTTTCAGTCACTCATTGTGAAACTAGAGCCATTTTAGTGTTTTAATTTTTGTGGGTTTTGTTGTATTGAGAGGCTTATATGTCTCATATCACAGGCTCTATCAGTGCTGACTATAATTGTAGTATACTGTAGGCTCGATATCAGCACATTCTTTTCTTTATACTCAGTGTGATAGAATTATTGCTGTTTTATGGGAGGACAAAAAGCAACTTTATTTTTTTTGTATTCGTTTACTGTCATGAATAAATACAAAACATATAACCATCCATAATGAAGATAACATGAAGAGGAAGGAAAGCTGTGCTTATTACAGTGAGTGTCACAGTAAAAGCATCCCTACTGGCACAAAGGCACATTGTAGACACTGGGCATTCTGCCTGCACATCCTTCATCGGCAGTAATTTAGAGCAAGAGGTCAACAACTTGCTATGTGCCATCGCTCTATAAAGATTGTACTTGCTAAAGACCATGGATGGGTGCCATTCAGGGCTATCTCTCCTGGTTCTAGAAGAAAGTGGTGCCTTCTAGGTTTAGATTTAGGTGAAACCTATTTTGCTTAATATTAAGGCAATTAGCAATTATGACTGCAGTTGTCATCATTACTAAAACATTACTCATAGCAAAATAAAATAACACAGGTATCCAAAATTCCTGAACATCAAGTATGTCATGACACCTGTTGTCAGGCCAAAGCCCGTGTCATGCATGTCATGACACCCGTCTGGAGAAATTTTTGTTTAGATTATTGGGAGCCTAAAATTTACTGTTCTTTTTTCTTGAAGAATTGTTTTAAAATATTTGTCCAAGAGAATTGTATAGGTCATAAAATACTGAAGAATATTTTATAGCTATAGTTCAAGAATATTTACTTAAAGCATTTAGTTGCAAGGTTGCTGACCAAATGCTCAGTTGAAGATCTGATTCAAGAATTTGACAAATAATTTTGCTAATACAATTTCTTTCTCATTTAGCCAGCACCAAAGAAGGAACCTGGAAAATCATCTCAGATACCTACTCTTACATATGCAACTGTTAAGGAATTTAATGATGTGCCCAAGTAAGTGTGAAATTCTTTTTTTTTATTTTTTGCTTGATCTGCATTGAAATTTACAGTCTAGATTTATTTCTATACTTTGAATATTCTTAATATTAGTCTTTACTTGCACTCTTATACTGCTAATTTATGGTTATGATATAGCTGAAAGTGTCAGGGTATTATTCATGAAAATGGCATCATCTGCACACTAGTGTACTATACGTGGTTGTCTAAAAAAGAAGAAAAAAAAAAAAAAAAGTGGCTACTGGCTCAAAAGTTTCCTTAGTAAATGATAAACTATCATACTCTTAGCTTTTAGTTGATATTTCAAATGTTTTCATCATTTTGCTACATTTAACCACAGTTTAACTTTGTACTACACTTGCAAAGATTTATTTCTGCTTATAATTTCATTACACTTCCTGGTTTTATGACTCATTTTATATCTAATTATCAACTTATCCAAAATAATTGCTTTTGTATTATCTTCCTGCCTTGATATCCAAGATATTATCCTATTTTTTGTATATATAACCTGTTTAACATACAGGCATGGGTTCTCAAAAAGTATGCAAGATTTGCTAGGAAGACTGTGGAAAATCTTTCTGAATCTAGAGTATTACACAATTTTTATATTATTTTCATCAGACATTTAAAGCTGGGTTTTGCTTGTAAGGAGCACTTTGTCATTTAACATTATAGAAAGACAGACTAAGGAATATTTTACTGATGCAAATTGTGTTATGTTAGGTATATTCGAGGACGTCTACAATATGAACAAGTTAACGTTGCAATTGATGAGTTCAACAAGACCCTAGAGGCCAAATACACCCTGATGAGGCGGCCGCGAGCTAAGCTTTCCGAGGTCGACATGAAAGTTTTTACGGCATGCAGGCAACAGGAAAACCAGGAAACCAAAGGTGGGTCTGGCATGCTGCTGCTGTTTTAGTGGCTTCTAATGGTTATTTTGCATTCACTAAATACTACTTTTAATTTATGTATATATTTTTGACCCTGTAGTTTACTATCTTTATGTAAGGTTGTAAATGCTTGAATATGCTTTAATTTATATAAGAATACAGCTGTACCTTAACCCATTCATGCCGGGGGCATTCCAGCTTTGCAAGTTGTAATGCCGGGGCTCAAAAATGCATAGGACTAAATTAATTAAATGATCGACCCCATATGACGGCACCCTGTGAATGGGTCTTGAATGCGCGGTACCCGTGGTGTACCACCCGTCCAGAGAGGGTTAACCCTCTCTGGACGGGTGGTACACTACTGTACCGCTCATTCAAAAGCCCAGTGGCCGGGCGGCACAGTATTGTGCCAGCTATTTAATTGATTTAGGCCTAAGCATTCGAAAGCCCCGGCATTGTGACATTCAAGGCTAGAATGCCCCCGTCGTGAGTGGGTTAAGGGGGAGGGGTTGTAAAATCATAGTGAATCCCATGTTAAATTGCTTATGTGTTCTTTTTGTAACGCCTCCCTTATTTATTGACCAATTGCTTTCATTCAAAAAGCATTCTAATCAGAAAGGATAGGAGATTACCATTTGCTGCTGTTTATCTTTATACAATGTTAAAAAAAAAAGATGTAAATTTATGAAAAAAATACTTTCATGAGAATGAGAAGTGCAAAGGGGGAGAGCATTTTTTAAATACAAAAAACATTGAGGAAGCAAGTGATGAAGTTGAAGTAGTTATTGTATTTTACCTATTGCAGCTAAGGACTTGAAATTCACAGGATATGAAGAAGAGTTTCCTTCATCTACTCCATTTGTTGTTTACATATGGTTTCAGTGGTACTTGACTTCACCACTGTAATCAGTTTTTTTAATAGGCATTTTGCATTATTTAATATCAAACTTTATATACCAAAAGCAACAGCAAGTATGACATTTTATCCCCCCCAGTTGACCGCTTACAATACCCCCTTATCATTTCAGGTCTGTTTTTTGTCGTTGATAACGACATCAAGCGCTGGAGTGGCTTGAAGCTGGACAGTAATGGTCGTTCGATGATGACTGTTCTTCGCACACTCAGGCGCATAAGAGAAGTACGCGGCCCAGGAAGTCTAGTGCGATTTGCAGTCTTGTAAAATTCCTAGTTAAAGTTTTGATATAAAAATGGAGATCAAGTAGTTTCTACAGGTGTGTTAAGGAAAATGGCTAGATATACTCAATAAACTTTTATTTTTATTGGTTGCACATGCATCCAGATTTAGATATGTTCTGCACTAGAATTTATATTGTCAATGTTTTTGTATGTCATGCTTTAGTTTACTTTTAAAAATATTGTGAACTGGAGCTGATGTTCTGAATGAACTGCATGAAAATAAAGTTATAATATTTATTATTCTTTCATTCATTCATTCCCATGATAGAGAACAGAATTCTACTGTAAACATTATCACTGGAAATATCATAAGACAGGATAATTTAGTCATTGTAAAATTAGTGAAGTGTGTATTGTAATAATGGATTTACATACTCATTAGATTTTTCATTGTGGTTTTCTAAATATTAATAGAAGATTTACAAGAGTGATACCTGTAATTGGAAAGTATTCAAGAAAAACATTGCCTTTACATGCATAGATGTTTTGAGTGCTTTCTTAAGGAGCCATGGCTACTCGTGAGCCCTGAAAATGTAAACTATTATGAATATTGTAAATTCATCAAAAAAAGGTATTTCAGACTATAGTATTAAGCCCACAATCAGCACAAATTTAACCCATAATCTGAAGAAAAATTTGATTGTGAAATTATATGTAAAAAATTTGATTTTCAAATCATGTTGGATACACCAGAAAAAATGTTATTCATTAATTCTTGGCTATCTATGAAGATGCCTTGGTTCTAAGCTTGTAATACCAGCATCACGTATAATGGTAATATTCCTGTTCTGTAATATTGTCAGGGTACAATGACAATTTAAAGGCAATTTCAGAAATTATAGCATTGGACCCCCAGTTCAGCCCTTGGCTTGTTTAGCCATCGTGCAGGTATGTTACTGGAATATCAATTGTCACAACCCTCCCCTGGCCATGGGCACTCGCGTGTCTCTGCTAAGAGGGATGTTGACCTTTCATAAACCAATCAACATTACCGGATGTGAGGGACAACCTGACAATACTTCCAATGGTAGCGTACAGAACATCCTGAAAAGAGAGAAAGCACAAGTCACTCCATGTTGTCACAGCTACTCAAAAGAAATACATTTTGGACAGTTAAAGAAAACACAAAAGTAAACATTACAATTAACAAAAAAATAATAGTATCAATTCAAACAAAACTAAAAAACTGTAATGCATACAAACCGTTGACAACAAGCAACCTCCATTCTGGACCTTCCTCTTTGTGGGCCACAAGGCCTGCCACAAGACTGTAGTGGGAGTCAATCAGCAGTAGGCCAAGTTCTCCCAAAAGTGGCAGTCTCTCTCTCCATCCTAATGGGGTGTGGGTCTGCATTACAACAATCCGCTCGAGGGGATGCTGTTTGTAAATGACTGGGTGGGGGAAAATTGTCCTCTGTTACCACAGTCTCAGCAGGCAGGAAGTAGGGCTTCAGATGGTTTCACTTTAGGCTGAGGTTTTTGATCTCTGACCTCCCACACTACAGGACCCAAGTGCTTCTCAATTCAGCATGGGCCCCCTTCATCTAGGTTGAAGGGATCCTCCCAACCTCAGTAACCTGTGTAAGGCAAGGGTACCTTCCTCAAAGTTGGCAGGCTCCTATTACAAACTTTCATGTTTTTTTGTGACCGCATGGAATCCTGAACAGGGAGAGGACGAGCATGGGCGAGTTGCTGCAAGTAAACATCAGTGTCACTGTCCTGAAGGTTTGTAAGACTACAAGGGAAAACAATCTACCTGGCAGGAGATAGAGGGGTTGATCGCCTACAGAACAGTGAATAATGGCCAATCCCATGGAACTAGAGCAGCTAGGCCATCCTTCACCATCTGTTAGCTCAAGAATCCCACTACACTGGGGGGGTGGTATGTCACAGAATAGAGAAGTATCGAATCTCAGGCTGATGAAGCAGCGTCCTCCAAAGCTCATTGGTAAATTCGGTCAGTAAGAATTTTAGAGGGGGACCAAAGAATAATGTATTGAAGCAACATGTCAGCACTTTTATCTCCGAGAGATACTAACTGACCGTGAATGATGGTCTACAATGGAAAGAACATAGCAATAACCACTTGAGACTAAGGTCAAGGAGATTTGCAGATACTATATGGAGGGGAGGTGGTCCACCTTCCATGGCAACTCGACTCATGGAACCTTTCCGTTTCTGGCAAAAACTATGTGCTACAAACTGCTTCACCTGGCCCAGCATGTTAGGGAACCAATACATATTTTCGCAGGTTCACCTGGACTTATGGGTCAAACACCCTTACTGTGTTGTGTCAGACAGGGCACATGACCAATAAACAGCACGTGGCGATCCATCTGCATCACGCTGGAAGACAGACCCAAGCGCTCGTGCTGATGCATCTACATGGGCTTCGAAGGGTTACTGGTGATGTAGAGAGGGACCTCTTCAGGCACTTGGCACTAGCCTGGGCTTCTAGGGTCCAACTGGGAATAAGTCCTCTCGTCGGCGCCCGGATGTTGGAGCTGCATCCTGGACACGGCTTGTACTGGGCATGGCATGTGCTGATGTCGTGGTTCCGGAGCAGCGCTAGAGCAAGCGGCTAGGGCAGATGCCACCGACACAGGCGTTAATCTAGCTATCCCCTCGTGCAGTGTAGCATTCTCCGAGTGCCTGCGGGCGTCCCATTACCGCAGCTAGTTGCCTTGACATCTGGGACTGGTCGTAACTTAGAACTGGCATAGATCTTCATCCAAAACATTGGTAGGAGAGATCGATGATGGCCGTAAGCCAGAGGGCTGCCGATAATTTTAGTCTCAACCATACTTCAACCAGATTCTCTGAATTCACACAACTCACCAGACGTCGCTCGTCGGCGGCGAACATAGGCCCAGCTGAGTTTCCCGTCCTCTACACCAATTACCTGTCGATAAAAGCGGTCTTAATAAACCGAATGAACATATAACTACAATAACCACTAAAAAAATAAAAACAAAAAACAGGCAGGCTTATAAAATCAACTATGACATCACCACAGTTAACTAACACATCCATAAAGAAATAAAAAGTAAATCGGCAAAACTAAAATGTCGCAACTTTCAAGAGATGCCGGCAGATCATAACTACACCACATCCCCGCCGCTGTCACCGAAATTATGTAAGGGTACAATGACAATTTAAGAGATTATAACAATTCATTAGTGCCTAAAAACTCATAAATAGCTTGGCTGGGCTTGTGATATACAGGCTGTGAGGGGTACTTAACTCAGGCTTTCTCCTTACAAACAGTGATGCATCCTCTCAGGTATGTAGCTCGCCCAGGACTGCCGTTTTTCTTGCCTGAAAAAAATGCATTCCTGGGCGTTCGGACGGGGTCTTGGATCTGCCAACGACCCTGTTCAACCCTTAGATCGTTTAGCCATCATGCAAGTGTTTGCCAGGTTGTTTTCGTGATCGTAATCACTTTATCAAATGATGTATTACGAAGAGCGAGTAAATTATGAGTGAAAATTTGAGCATCTACATTTTTATGTCTACCTGTATTTACATATAATTGAAATATTTAACTAGGGAGACACCCCCTCACCTCAAAAGTTACCTAACTCATTTCACAATTAGGCAGGGTCTATATCCCTAAGTAAACAACTTTTGGTAGCTTTGGCAAACAATTGTACAGCCAGTGCCTGTAGTTGAACAATAGTCTCTTCCTTTCACCATTGTTGACTATTGGGAATTATCTGCCACACCAACAACTAGGTCATTGGCGGGTTCAGCTATGTTGAGCATGGATAACACTCTCAAGCCTGTTAACCATCTACTGGCTATTATTTGAAATTACTGCCCAACTGCCTACTTAATATTGTGGACATCACAAACATGCCTGACGGACCTTTCCTATTGAACCTCAAAGTTCCCACAATGTTTGTAATGATATTTTTTTTTTCTTTTGATTTCAACATGTTAATGCACTGAGGTGGGGATATTTTATCAATCTAAAACATTAAGATATTTCTCACCCAAAATATTGATGTAAATAGTAAAAAACAAACCAAAACACTAGGCCATAGGTCTGTACAATATTCTGCATTACGAGTATACTGCTCATTAATCCTAAAGGATATGCGCTTATATATATTGCCAAAATACACTAATCACTTTCATCTGTTCCAATTCAATCTGCACGATCAATTAACATGCAATTTTAGAATTTTTGACTCTCTCTGGAATATTGGTCTAAATTATGTACAAAATTATATGTTGAAAAAGATACGAGACTGAATAACACAATGCAATAGATGTACTTAACATGTATATTTCTGAAGACGTTTATTAAAACTCGTTAATTAAATCTTTTGTGTCTCATTTATACCCTTTTCTACATTTGTCATGAGCTCTATAATTCATCTCTGCCTGAGTTTGACTGAGTGTAGTACTTACGCTTGGATTTATATCAGTTATGGTCATAGTAAAATATATTTGTTTACATAGGTCGCATGTAAATGAAATAAAGAAATTGCTTTAAGTGCTTTATTTTAAAGAAATGTAGTACAAAATATATTTCCTTGTATAACAAAATGGAATGGATTTTCATATAATTTCCCATACAGGGGTACTGGTTGGAATTTTACATTTCTTATTATAAGTATGGGAAAATTCTCTTCCTTAAGTAACATATTTATACTTTTAGGTTAACAAAATCCTTATTTGCATAAATGTGTCTCCTAATATAATTTTTCAAATAAAACTATAATTCTTGTAACAAATCAAATAATATGCTTTTCCTTTTGAAGCCTTTCCAATATATATCCTGGATTGTGGTTATAGAAAGTATGAACATGCTACTTTATTACTATGTGAAAGTAATAATGCAAGGTGATAAAAGAGCCAAATGCAATACCACACAAAATGTTTAAACCAGCTCTGCTCATGCTATAAATTTGTGCAAAAGGATATACTGTAGAAACAAATCATCTATTCCCTTTCCTGCATAAAATTAAAATTTCATAAAAAATGGGAAGGCTTATACAAAAGGTGTTTATATGACAAAGATTACAAGCAAATCTTTAAGTAAATGACAGAGGCCATCCGCAAAGCACCTTCCAAGACCTCATCAATATTACTGTTGCCGTCCAATCTACTTGGGGCAAGGGGTGGTGCGCAGATATTCCTTGCCAGAGGGCACCTGGTGAACTTTGTGCTCGGGGAACAGTTTCTTGGCTTCTGCAGATGGGATGGAGGGTATGACCATGCAGTTTTCGCCAGCCTTCCAGTCGGCGGGGGTTGCCACCTTCTTTTCGGCCGTGAGCTGAAGGGAATCGATGACACGTAGGACTTCACTGAAAACGAGTAAAGGGAGGATGTGAGAGGTAAGCTCGTAAAGAAGTCTTCTGTATAACATTAATTGCAGTCATGTTAATTTATTAGATACTTAGTAACCATTAGCTAAAACAATATCAGCTATTCTTCCCACTATTGTGATGTTGCAATTACTTCCCACTAATGTCATGTTGCAATTACTATATTTCCATTTTTCCTCCAATTCTATAAATAAAAATCCCAACCCAACATTTTAGTATCATCTCATCAAAATCACCAAAAAGTAAACCCAAACACACATTTATAACAACACTGACTCCCTTTCCCTTGTCTCCACTTACTCAAAGTTACGTCCAGTTGTGGCAGGGTACAGAATGGAGAGCTTCAGCTTCTTGTCGGGCCCAATGAGGAAGACTGCACGAGCAGTCAGGGGCATACCTGCGGCATCCTTCTCTTCGGGGTCGAGCATGCCTAATTTGACAGCCAATTCACGCTTCTCATCGGCAACAATAGGGAAAGGGAACTCTCCTGAGAGGCAGTTGTAAGCCTCGATATCCTGTAAGAAGATAAAAAATGTGATAGTGATATGTGGCATACAATATCATACTAAATGTGACATGAAGCTTTGATGGAATCACTGAAAGTTATTATAATATAGAACCTTGATGTAAAGACAACCTATTGAAAGAATGTGAGAGAAGAAGAAAAATCAAAGATATAGCACCATAACTAAAATCACACACACACACACAAAATTCACTGTACCTTAATCCAGCCAAGATGGTCCTTCACACTATCGCATGAAACGGCCAGCATCTTAAAATTCCTCTTTGTGAATTCAGGAGCCAACTTGGCTACCCTTCCCAGTTCTGTTGTGCAGACTGGAGTATAGTCAGCTGGGTGGGAGAACAGAATGCCCCATCTGTAAATAAAATGGTAAATATATGAAAGAACTGAACAGAAATAAGGAACAAGAAAGATTTAAAAGATAAAAAAAAAAAAGATAAAAGCAGAAATAACTAGAAATATGCAAGCTTAAAATGAAAAATTGAATATAAAATAGAATGCTTTATGAGGTATGCAACATGCTGAATTAGAAAAAAATAAAAAAAATATGTGACCAATGCTTTCAAGGTACAATACATTAACACTTCAAAATGCTTTGCCACTGATATGCATCTAAAAATAAATAAAGGAAAGCAATATAGATAATCACATCAGTTGAGGTGTTGCTCCTATAAAAAAAAAAGGATAATGTTTTCTTAGTAATAGCTCTAATAAATGTTAACTTTGTACCTGTATCAAAATATATCATAGGAGGCATGCAGAGAATATATGAATGACTCTTATGCATTTGTACGCTTATAAAATCTCAGTACAATACTCTATTGTCATTCTGCCGTCAACCTTAATTAATTCAACACCTGATAATCCCTATCTTGCAACTGCTGATAAGAGAAAGAGAAGGAGAGGGAGAGGGACAGACAGATTATAGGAAATAAATTTTGGTAATGTTTTTTTTTTAGCATTCTTGACACTCTTGTCCTATGGGAAATAAGTTTATCTGTCATTTGTCATTTCCACAGTATTACACAAAGTACAGGACCAAGAAAAGAAAAAAAAAGAACAGAACAGAACAGAAATGGACCAACTCTAGCAAATGACGACAAGCTTTGGCCACGTAAATTCTGACGAGATAGAGCCTAAATTGGTTCCAAATTTGACAAAAAATTACCAAGGCTTCTAAATCCCTTTCCATGTGGAGGAGTCTCAGTCCCATGGTTGCTGGCCCTTCAGGTTCAATATCAGATTGCACAGATTAATCCACAAACCATTAAAAGTAATTTACAACTCCTTATAAGGAAATAGTCGTTTTCCTTATTAGTAAAATTAATGATAGTCTTAACATTTACCAAATTTTATGTACCTATGTGCCAAGTCCTGCATTGGCACTTTAGCAAAGGCCAATGAACCAATGTCAAATTTGATGATAAATTGCCAGGGTGGACTGCAAGCTCTATCTGCCCGAATACACATGGAGGAGCATTAAAACCATAGCCATGTTGACAGCTTTAGTTCCTACAAATACCCTTTTTCAACATCTGATTGCCATGCTATGCTTCATATTGTACAGCTTAACTTGAGTAGAAGGGAGTGTCACCTCAGTCCCTTTCCAAGAATTCAACTATTGCAAGGTTCTAAACTGGAAATTACCAAAGCTTTATATATAATCTCTTATGAAACCAATTCTACGCATATTTCCATATTCCTCTCCTACTTGTTGAACCAAATTCCTAAAAGCCAAGGTTAGGATTCTGATATAATTTCCCACATCCGCCAATGCAGCATATATACATTTTATCACATTAGCATATATACATTTTAATCTTTCTTAGTAAAATCACGAAAATACAAAAGAAAGTAGCAAGTTTGGCGTATCACTACCCGCGGGTGTGACAGGTTGTAAGTCATCCTATTTGTAAATGTAATCTAATATCCTTCTGTAAAGAATGACACCACATTCCTTAAGTGAAAATCTATCTAAGCCGTACTGGAGACTCTACTTAAATGCAGAACATTAGTATATAATGAAGAACAAGCACGGAAATCTTGATGAAGTGATAGTGCCGGCTTGGCGTAGAAGAAACAAAC
>NW_028234419.1:24401942-24404442 GCF_977035675.1 Penaeus japonicus
TTTATTCATCGCTTCTACCTGTTTGTTTGTTTTCCTCATCTCCGTTTGTCCGCTGTCTTTCTGATTCTCTGTGTTTCTCTTTCTGTTTTTTTTATTCTTCGTTTCTTTCTGTTTGTCAGTTTTATTATATTTTACTTTTCTCAGTTTGTCCGTTGGCTTTCTGTCTCTTTGTCTCTCTCTCTTTCACATTCGTCTTTATTCTCGTTTGTTCGCATTCTCTCAATGTCTTTTTCTCTTTCACTCTCCCTTCGATTCTTCCTTATTCTCTGTCTCTGCATGTTTCTCTTCCTTTTCCCTCGTCTATATAGGTCTCTGTCTCTTTCTGATCTCTCCTTCACTTTTTCTTTTTTTCTTCCTTATTTTCCGATTCTGTATGTTTGTCTGTCTCTCTCCCTCTCCCTCTCCCTCTCCCTCTCTCTCTCTCTCATATGCTTGTCTCTATTTCTCTTCCTTTTCCATTTCTCCCTTTCCCTTTCCCTGCCTTTCCATCTTGGCTTTGCTTGCTTTCCCTTTTCACTCACTTTCTTTTTTCCTTTGCCTCTCTCTCTCTCTCTTCTTGTTTTCCCTCTCATCTTCCTCACTTCCTCTCCGAAATTAAATTCTTCCCTTTTGCAGTCCTTCCTTCATCTCACCTCTTCTCGCATCTTCCCCTTTCTCCCCTTATTCTGTTTTTCCCCTCATCTCCTTTCTTCTCATGTTCACTTCTTCTCCATCTCACCTTCCAGCTCTACGCTTCTCACACTTTTATTCAGATTTTCCTTCCACTTCCTTCTAAATTTCCTATCCCATCTGTCTCTCCCCTTTGTCTTTGCTTCCCTTCGTTCCTCTATACATTTTTTTTTGCATTGCTTTTCTTAATCATTCCTGCTGTTACCATGTCCTTATTTATGATAACCTTCTTAATGAGAAAGATAATGATGCTCTTAATGTCTTTTTGCTAATGAGGTAGTTTGGGTAAGCCTAAACTGCATAGGCCTTTATAAAGAAGACAATAAGAGTATCTGAATATCATCTAAACTGTTTTTTTATTACTGTATTTCGTAAAAGGAGACTATATTACCATTACTTTAAAAAGAAAAAAAAAATGTACAGTGCCTCCATACCATAAATAATTGGAACTGCCTGACCTAAATTGTAAAAGCAATATACAATGATAAGTGTGTTTATGAACTACAAGAAAGACACACCCACGCCCACACACACACAAAGAGTGAATTTATGAACCAAAGGGAAAAATAGATAATCCTCCGTGTTTTACGAGGTTGCAGAAGACTTAGGCCTACTTTAGAAGGCCGTTAAAGTGTGTTCTAGAATGTTCTTGGGTGTAGTTTTGTGGTTAAGAAAATGAAGACGCATCACTTTCGGAGAGTAGGCCTATCGCTTCAAAGTTTTGTTGCCTCACCTTTATTGCACTTGGTTTAGAATAGGCGATGTAGAAGCTTGATAATGATAATAATGATAATGATGATGATTATAATAATGATAGTAAGGATAATGATAATAGTGATAGTGATGATGATGATAATAATGATAGTAATGATGATTTTCATAATGGTAGTAATGATAATGATAATAATGATAGTAATGATGATTTTAATAATGGTAGTAATGATAATGATAATAGTGATAGTGATGATAATGATAGTAATGGTGATTATAATAATGATAGTAATGATAATGCTAATGGTGATAGTAATGAAAATGATGATAGTTATAGTGATGATAATGATAATAATGATAGTATTGATGATTATAATAATAATAGTAATGATGATCATAATAATGATAGTAATGGTAATGATAATCGTGATAGTGATGGTAATATTGATAGTGATAATAATGATAATGATAATAGTGATATTAATGACAATCATGATAATAAAAGCAATGATAAAATCATAATGATAGTAACGATAAATATATCAATGCTAATAATAACAACCATGATGATGATAATAATAACATCAATAATGGTAACAATGATAAAAAACTATGATTTTAACAATGTATAAAGATAAGGTAAAGAAGAAGATGCCGCGGGAGAAGGAGAGGAAGAGTAATAATGATAACGAAGATAACCATAAGGATAACAACAACAATAATATTAATTACAATCATAATAACAGCAGAACAACTACCAGGCGATAAGAACCACGCGAAAGTAATGATAATGATAATAATGATAACAATAATTATGATTAGGATAATGATGATAAGGATATTAGTGATGATGATAATAATATAATGTTGATGATAACAACAATCACTATAGCAATATCAATATGCATTGTTATCATATGGTGGTAACAGGAGAGTAATCAATTGAATGGAATATGTTGTGCACTCAAACAGCTGATGATGGTGATGATGATAATGATGGTGATGATGATGGTGGTGGTGATGGTGGTGGTGATGATGATGGTGATGATGATAGTGGTGGTGATGGTGATGATGATGGTGATGATAGTAATAATGGTAATAATGGTGATGATAATGGTGA
>NW_028234419.1:24431942-24439442 GCF_977035675.1 Penaeus japonicus
TAGTAATAACAAAACCACAAAACCATAAATGCACAAGTCCGGAAATGTTGATGATACCTCGAGTAATGTTCTCTACGGACTTATAACGCCACGTTTCATTACTGCGCCCGTTATCACACACATTAAATTTCCACATCGTAGACTGTTATTATTAGCCTTATTTTACACAACTTTGTTCAAATCTTCACCTTTCCTAGAACCAAAATAGTTGTTTGCAATAAGAATGTGAATATGAAAGTTTATATCACCCTATTTCACAAGCGGGAACAAAAAAATATGTACTAAATATATCTTGATAAATCGAGTTATAATTAGCAATTAGTCGGTTTCTTACGACCTTCCTGGGATCACCGACATTAATAACTGACGTCATACAACACATTTACTTGAAATATTAGACTGTTGCCACGCATGAGATGAGAAGACGATTTTACAACACAATTTTACAACTAGTCTTACGATAAAAGGAATGACATATAGCGATCTCTGACGTCAGGAACTTCAATCAGATCGGCAGAAGACCTATTCGTTGTGATCTCCCGACGCTCCGTATTCATCTGGCTTCCAAACATGAGGTATTCCAGTAGGATATGAGGTGGTATGTGTTATGAGGCTTTGACGATAAATGTGTTATATCGTTTGAGGTGTGTTTGAGTAGGAGCACGGAGGGATTCATGTTTGGGGAGTGATGAGATGGTCATATTTCATGAGGCTGAGTTGGAAGCCGTATGTGGGAGGGCAGAAAGATCATGATGATGAGATACTGTTGCATGAATAAGATAGTAGAAACTCTACGCGATGTTCCTCCGAGTTTCAATATTCCATAAAGAATCGACAGTCTACAATGTCAGTTATGGCATTGGTCACATTCCACATATATATATATATATATATATATATATATATATATATATATATATATATATATGTCGATGATTTTGATTTAAAAAAACTGGGAAATCTGTCGTTGGTTGGGAAGACTGTCGTGTTTCCCCGTGTTTCTTCCAGAGGAAACTTTTAGATTTGCAACTTCTCAAAGGACGACACAAGAAGTACCTCGCAGGAATCTTGCTTTGTCAATCAGAAACGTGAACCCAGTACTTTTTTCTCCTCCTCCTCACAGACTCCAAGAAGAACTCGCCAAGACGTTTTTCCATTACTTGTAAACTTCTCAGGAAAAATCAAAAAGTATTTTTCCTTCCGTTCCAAGAAAAGAACTCAAAACGTATAATGCCACTGGAGTATCGACGTGATCAGAAGTGGAAAAAAGTAATATCTTGTAGAATGTCAAAAGTTGTTTACAGACGGCTTCCATGTTTTCCCAAGAGTTACATGAGATGTATACCAGACGGTCGTTACTCGATGCTGCCATTATGTGACATTAATAAAATCTAGAGAATTAAGAAATATCACGGACCATTATGACAACCAGAGATGATACATTTATTTTATCTATTAACAATAATGGAACTGTAAATGAGATTATCAGTCTCTCTCTCACCTTAGAAATATTCATTTTCAATTCATAGAAACCTCTGTTTGATTAATGAGAGTGCAAAGAGCGAGACAAAAATAAATAAGAAAAGCAATTCATATTCAATACGTTAGTTTTATAATATCATCCCCTCTTGTAGAATGTTTATTTTACGATTCCGCCTTTTGTGGATAATTTTATTCCCTTGGTACTCAAAAAATAGAAATGCCTCTCTTGTAATGGCCCTTTATGATGATTGAACAAAAACTCGCCTTTATGAGAGAGGGAATTTCAATTGAGAAAATAAGGGTTGAAAGTTTTAAAAATATGATCTGTTTTTTATTCGCTAGATGAGGCTCAAAGAACCTAATGTTCAGCTTGATTAGTAAAGAAGAACAATACGGAGAACAAGATAACATGCGAGGAGTAATATTTATTGCTGTCTTATCTCGCCCTACTCTCACTGTGTATAAAATTTCAGTCATCTCCGCTGTATATCCTGTAACTAACGTTAAAGTTGTAATTGGATAATAATTTCAAGATATTCTTTAAGAAGTCAACGAGATTTAGTTGTTTTGAAATGTTAACCTGGCGTTCGACTGTGGATGAAAAGTTTATGTTTTTTTATCATTAATGAGAAACTTCATATTTCTCTCGTACTGTTTTTCTTCTACCTTTTCCCCTTACTCTGTTTATCGTTTTCTGTTATCATTTTCCTCTTCCGTTATTCTTATTGTTCTGTCTTAAATTTTGTAAACGATAAGAAATATATATAGATATGAAAGAAAGACGGTCACACTCCGATGCAAAATTACATTCTAATTGGAAAATTATAAATCGTAAACACAATTTAATAAAGGAAACATATTGAATAAAAAAAATAAATAAATGAAATAAAAAATAAAAGGAAGTAAAAGCTGTGACTATGGTGCATATCTTTGAAGGAATTTGGTGAAAGTGTGAGAAAGAGATAAACAGAAGACAGATGAGAAGGAAATAAAGAAGAAAAAATGGAGAAAAAAAGTAGGAAAATGAAAAATATGATGAACTAGACAAAAATGAAAATATAACAAAGAAGTGGACGGAGAAGTGGAGATTGAAGAAGATAATGAAAAAGAAAATGATAAAAAAACGAAGAAAGATTTGAAACAAATCAAAAGTTGAAGAAGAAAAAAAATGAGGAACTGAAAAAGGGGCGAAGGGAGAGAATAAGAAAATGACGAAGAAAATGAAGAAAATAACGAAGAATCTACAAAAAAAGGAGTAGAACGTGAATCAATGAAACAGTGATAATAAGAAGAAAGATAGGGATAACACTAAAAAAGCGATTGAAAAGAAAAGAAGCGAAAAAAAGCTCAAGCAAGTTGGCAACACAATGTATTAACAAAAGACACGTATTTACATACTATACTTATCATAAACTATATTTTTGATATGAAGAATTCCAGGTACATAATTATGATATATAAAGAATAATTGTGTGCACCCTGAGGAAAACAACAACAACAACAACAACAAGTAAACCAAATAGGAAAAAAAAAACAGAAAAAATTAATAGATAGATAAATTAATACAGATGTTATGGAAATCCAATAATACCGTAATTACATTTTGTTCGGTGTAATTACAAACGTCATATATAAAAAATACATAATCCTGGAATTTGCCCGATATCTTACCTAAGAAAAGAAATATTCTATATTCACGAACGTTGCGAAATCTGGTGCATGTAATTAAATTCCATTAAAACCATGAGATTTGGATTGGCAGTATATTAAATCTATCAACTCGGCAGTTAATTAAATATGCACTGTAATCACTTAAAGGCAATTAAGCGATTACATCTATATTATATAAATCTTTGTCAAGGAAAATCTATTGTTTCACTAAATTCAACAAAACGTCGACCCAAAGGTGTGTTTCTCCCGCTGTATCGTGAATAGATTCGGTCTTCTTGACGAGGAAAATAAAAGCAAAGCCGGTTTCTGCTTGCGAAATACGGACTTTGCTTGTGAAATACGGACTTTGCTTGTGAGGTCCAGCCAATGCTTGTGAAATACGGACTTTGCTTGTGAGTTCCGGCCAATGCTTGTGAAATACGGACTTTGCTTGTGAGGTCCGGCTAATGCTTGTGAAATACGGACTTTGCTTGTGAGGTCCGGCCAATGTTTGTGAAATACGGACTTTGCTTGTGAAATCCGGCCAATGCTTGTGAAATCCGGCCAATGCTTGTGAAATCCGGCCATTGCTTGTGAAATCCGGCCATTGCTTGTGAAATACGGACTTTGCTTGTGAAATCCTGCCTACGCTTGTGAAATCCGGACTATGCTTGTGAAACCTGGCCAGTGCTTGTGAAATCCGGCATTTGCTTGTGAAATCTGGCCATTGCTTGTGAGGTCCGGCTTTTGCATTCGTCTTTGTACAAGGTTATTAAGCAAATTAGGTATAAAGTAAAGAGACAATTCAGTCGAACTTTTTCAATGGAATTATGATTCTGGTGAAGAGACGGACGTAACAAGTACAAAGATAAAAAGCCATTTTAAAAACAAAAACAAACAAACAAGTAAAATGAGGCACATACTTGAGGGGAGAAAGAGGGGGACGGTAGATAAAAGAGGGGAATAGGAGGGGAGGCAGATAGGAGAGAAGAGGGGGGAGAGGGGGCGAGAAAGGGGAAGGAATAGGAGAAGGAGGGGAGGAGAAGGAGGGGAGGAGGAGGATGGAGGGGGAGAAAGGCTTAGGGGGGGAGGAGGAGGAGGAGGAGGAGGAGGAGGAGGAGGAGGAGGGGAGGAGGAGGAGGGGGGGGGAAGGGGAAGGAGGGGAGGAGGAGGATGGGGGGGAGAAAGGAGGAGGGGGGGGGAGAAAAGGGAAGGAGGAGGAGGAGGAGGGGAGGAGGAGGGGGAGAAGGAGGAGGAGGAAGAGTAGGGGAGGAGGAGGAGGGGGGGAGTAAAGAGAGGGCATGGAAAGAGAGCGCTTATTGAAATGAAGTTTACGGCTGGGCTGCTGCGAGTTAATTAAACGCCAGGAATTAATTGAGGGTCGTTTTGGTTAACTTTATGGAATTAACTCGATGTCAAAACATGTGTTATTGGAGTCCATCGCTTGCAGGAGACGGCGGAGCTTCGCCGTTGCAACCCGTGCAACTTTTATTGCTTGGACGGGGGGTTCCTTCGAGGGATATGCAAAGACCGAGGGCTAATTTGCCGCTCGATTCGCCTTTAGGAGGAAAGAAGGACAATATTTACGACAAGCGGCTCAAGTTTCCCCCCCCCTCCCCCCCCGCCGCGCCGCTGGAGACAAGGCCAAGTGACGTACACGCGTACCCACACAGCCATCTACACGCATGAGAAAATCAAATAGTTTCAACCAACGACGTACTCAAAAAAAAAAAAAAAAAAAAAAAAAAAAAAAAAAAAAAAAAAAAATCAAAATTCTCGAGACAAAAACAAACAAACAAATATCTCGGATGCTTTCACTTCATCCCTTCAGACTCTGGAGGAAAAAAAAACACGATAATATTCACAAAGCCAGATAAGGGCCTGGGAATTGTTATTTTAAACAAATGTAAATACCAAAAAAAAAAAAAAAATAAAAAAAAATAAATCTCACTGACCATACAAAATTTAAAAAAATATTACCGATGGAACAACTACCTATCTATCATACTTAGAAAATAAATTGAAAAGAACCATCCATTAGAGCAGACACTTCGACTTCTGGCCTAGTAGACGTGGGCTACTTTATGAAAGCCCCTAAAGTTCACAGGCCCATTATTGCCTCGATCGGTACGTCTAACTGAACGTATTTTCTGGTCCCCATTATCTCCCCTTTAACTACCCAATTAATATAAAATTGATAATTCAACTACATTTTCTTATGAAATCACAGCCCTTAACCTTTAACATCCCGTACCTATAACAAGTTTTGATGTGGAATCATTGTTTACAAGTGTCCCTTTATATAAAACCACAGAAATCATAATCAGCAATTTGGACATCAACTATCAAGACAAATCTGGTTTAACCAAAGACAGCTTAAAAAACTGCTCGAACTTACACCACACCAGTCTGTCTTTACGCATGATTATTCACTATATACACAAATAGGTGGTGTATCCATGTGCTCCCACTGGGTCCCCACTGGGTCCCACCTACGCTGTAATTCTACGGAAATTCGTCTGCAACTCCGGTAAACAAATGACAGTCGATGACGTATTGGTAAGCTGTAATACTTTCGGTATTTTTTTCTCGTAGGTATGAATTAAGGCTCATTTACGAAAAAGAATTAAAAATATTATTGCAGGAGTATCATTTTTGATTACTTTGTTTCACTTAATATCAAAGATAGCAAATGACTAATCTATTTATTCAGAAACACTGAAAGTATGATCGAGACATTTTAAAAATTTGCCCTAGTTTGCCCTTTGATCAGAACAAACAAAGAAAACATCTTACGTCAGCAAATCACAGCGAAAAGGACGAGTGCGTGCGGGAAAAAAAGCCATGCTAGTTGAGAGTACCCTTGCTAACGCATTCCTCTGTCATTACGAACGAAACTGACTTGACTAATGCCCGCCTGGCTTTAAACCTATATATCATCGACGATAGATAGACAATGCTTTTCTTTCTAAACATCTAACACACGCTTTTTAAAAAAATTATCTTAACTCTAAACATCCCTGCATCAGTTTTACGTAGGAAATACAACCTAATGACCAATTACTCTTTCTGGACACCATTGTTTCTAACAAAAGTGTCACTTTCGAAACTAGCTATTACCGAAAACCAGTCTTTACAGGTCACGGACTCCATTACCTGAACTATACTCCATTTGTATATAAAATCTATAGCATTAAGACCCTTGTCACAAGAGCTTATAATCTGTGTACCACTTGGCCTGCCTTCCATGAAGAAACTATTTTTCTAAGAGTAATCTTTCAAACAAATGAATACCCATTGTACTTGTTTGATAAGATGTAACGAATTCTGTCTCCTCAGTTAAAAGACACCCTAGATTTGTGAAACCTATATATCGGTAATCTAAGTTTATAAGTTAAAAAAAAGAAAGAAAGAAAGATAGAAAGAAAAAAAAACTTAAAATCTCCCTTACAGAATAATTACCCTGAAATTAAAATCACTTTCATCTTCAGTAACACTACCACTATTACCAATTTCTTTAAACGACCTAAGTTCTAATGTAGTGTATTTATTTACCTGTCTTAGCCGCCAATCTTATTACGCGGGGCTCATCCTCTCCATGGCTTCGTCACCACAACGAAGAACAAAGAGACATGTCAGGTACTTCCTTCAAACAAGTCTTCCGTCCACTGACCAGACCATCTTTCTCAGCCTCGAGAGAACACTTTCATTAACACTCGCATCCTTTCTTCAACACAGATGTTTATATTCTCTCCTATCTCTCCTCTCGCCAAGACCTCATGATCTCGGAATCTCTTCTTACAAAAAAGAAAAGAAGAAGAAGAAGAAGAAGAAAAAAGAAAAAAAGAAACCGGAACTAAACAACACTTCCACTACAACTACCTTATTCACCCACTAAAACTTTTCTGTACCGTAGATCCCATATTGGTTCGTTTTCTTCTCCTTTGTTACTTGTGTTTTGTTTATAATACTCTAGTTTCTATGATCTAATTGTATAAACTAGTTTTCCTATGAACACTTCTCTTGGTTTAACAAAAAAAGTCAGAACTATCTTAATCTATCATTGTTCTAACCGCATCTTTCGGTTCCCTGTCACACACACACACACACACACACACACATATATATATATATATATATAATATATATATATATATATATATATATATATTATATATATATAGATAAGATATTGTATATATACATATATAATATATATATATATATATATATATATTATATATAATATATAAATAAATATATATAATATATATATATATATATATATATATATATATATATATATATATATATATATGTGTGTGTTGTGTGTGTGTGTGTGTGTGTCTGTGTGTGTGTTGTATGTGT
>NW_028234419.1:24444442-24449442 GCF_977035675.1 Penaeus japonicus
CTTTATCAACATCACTTCCCTTTCCCCCCCTCTTTCCCCCTCTCTTTATCAACATCACTTCCCTTTTCTCCCTTCTCTTCCCCTCTCTTTATCAACATCACTTCCCTTTCCCCCCCTCTTTCCCCCTCTCTTTATCAACATCACTTCCCTTTCCCCCTTCTTTTCCCCTCTCTTTATCAACATCACTTCCCTTTTCCCCCTTCTTTCCCCCTCTCTTTATCAACATCACTACCCTTTCCCCATTCTTTTCCCCCCTTTTTATCATCATTTCCCTTTTCCCCTTCTTTTCCCCTCATTTTATCATCACTTCCCTTTTCCCCTTTTTTAATCAACATTACTTCCTTTTTCCCCTCTCTTTATCAACATCACTTCCCTTTCCCCCCCTCTTTTCCCCTCTCTTTATCAACATCACTTCCCTTTTCCCCCTCTTTTCCCCTCTCTTTATCAACCTCCCTTCCCTTTTCCCCCTTCTTTCCCCCTCTCTTTATCAACATCACTTCCCTTTTCTCCCTTCTTTCCCCCTCTCTTTATCAACATCACTTCCCTTTCCCCTCTTCTTTCCCCCTCTCTTTATCAACATCACTTCCCTTTTCTCCCTTCTCTTCCCCTCTCTTTATCAACATCACTTCCCTTTCCCCCCCTCTTTTCCCCTCTCTTTATCAACATCACTTCCCTTTTCCCCCTCTTTTCCCCTCTCTTTATCAACATCATTTACCGTTTTCTCCTTCTCTTCCCCCCTCTTTATCAACACACTTCCCTTTCCCCCCTCTTTTCCCTCTCATTATCAACATCACTTCCCTTTCCCTCGTTCTTTCCCCCCTCTCTTTATCAAACATCACTTCCCTTTTGACGGGGCCCCCTTCTTTCCCCTCTCTTTATCATCGCGATGGGCGGGGTGGCATGGTGCTGACATCACTTCCCTTTCCCCCCTTTTTTCCCCTCTCTTTATCAACATCACTTCCCTTTCCCCCCTCTTTTCCCCTCTCTTTATCAACATCACTTCCCTTTCCCCCCCTCTTTTCCCCTCTCTTTATCAACATCACTTCCCTTTCCCCCCCTCTTTTCCCCTCTCTTTATCAACATCACTTCCCTTTTCCCCCCTCTTTTCCCCTCTCTTTATCAACATCACTTTCCCTTTTCCTGTCCCCTTCTTTTTGTAATCCCCTCTCTTTATCAACATCACTTCCCTTTTCCCCCTCTTTTCCCCTCTCTTTATCAACATCACTTCCCTTTCCCCTCTTCTTTCCCCCTCTCTTTATCAACATCACTTCCCTTTTCCCCCTCTTTTCCCCTCTCTTTATCAACATCACTTCCCTTTCCCCTCTTCTTTCCCCCTCTCTTTATCAACATCACTTCCCTTTTCCCCCTCTTTCCCCCTCTCTTTATCAACATCACTTCCCTTTCCCCCCCTCTTTTCCCCTCTCTTTATCAACATCACTTCCCTTTCCCCCCTCTTTTCCCCTCTCTTTATCAACATCACTTCCCTTTCCCCCCTCTTTTCCCCTCTCTTTATCAACATCACTTCCCTTTTCCCCCTTCTTTCCCCCTCTCTTTATCAACATCACTTCTTTATCTCCCTTCTTTTTCCCTCTCTTTATCAACATCACTTCCCTTTTCTCCCTTCTCTTCCCCTCTCTTTATCAACATCACTTCCCTTTCCCCCCTCTTTTCCCCTCTCTTTATCAACATCACTTCCCTTTCCCCCCTCTTTTCCCCTCTCTTTATCAACATCACTTCCCTTTCCCCTCTTCTTTCCCCCTCTCTTTATCAACATCACTTCCCTTTTCCCCCTCTTTTCCCCTCTCTTTATCAACATCACTTCCCTTTCCCCCCCTCTTTTCCCCTCTCTTTATCAACATCACTTCCCTTTTCCCCCTCTTTTCCCCTCTCTTATCCCTTCACTTCCCTTCACCCCCTCTTCCCCCTCTTTTCCCCTCTCTGCTCTTTATCAACATCACTTCCCTTTCCCCCCCCTTCTTTTTCCTTTTCCCCTCTCTTTATCAACATCACTTCCTTTTTCCCCCTTCTTTCCCCCCTCTCTTTATCAACCTCCCTTCCCTTTTCTCCCTTCTCTTCCCCTCTCTTTATCTTCACTTCCTTTCCCCCCCTCTTATCACCTTCTCTTTATCAACATCACTTCCCTTTTCCCCCTCTTTTCCCCTCTCTTTATCAACCTCCCTTCCCTTTTCCCCCTTCCTTCCCCCCTCGTTTATCAACAGCACTTCCTCTTTCCCCCTTCTTTTCCCCTCTCTTTATCACATCAACTTCGCCTTTACCCCCTTCTGTTCCCCCTCTCTTTATTCACATCACTTCCCTTTTCTCCCTTTTCTCCCTCTCCCCCTCTCTTTATCAACATCACTTCCCTTTCCCCCCTTCTTTATCGACATCACTTCCCTTTTCCCCCTCTTTGTATCAACATCACTTTCCTCCTTCTTTCCCCTCTCTTTATCACCATCACTTCCCTTTCCCCCCTCTTTTCCCCTCTCTTTATCAACATCACTTCCCTTTCCCCCCCTCTTTTCCCCTCTCTTTATCAACATCACTTCCCTTTCCCCCCTCTTTTCCCCTCTCTTTATCAACATCACTTCTCGCATTTCCCCCCTCCACCCCTTTTCACCCTCTCTTTATCAACATCACTTCCCTATATCCCCCCTCTTTCTCCCTCTCTCTTCTTATCAACATCACTTTCCCTTTTTCCCCCGTCTTTTCCCCTCTCTTTATCAACATCACTATCCCTTTTCCCCCCTCGTCTTCTTTCCCCTCTCTTTTATCAACATCACTTCCCTTTTCCCCTCCTTCTTTCTCCCGCCTCTCTTTATATCAACATCACTTCCCTTTCCCCCCTCTTTTTATCCCCTACATCTTATATCAACATCACTTTCTCCCTTTTCGCCTTCTCTTCCCCTCCTCTTTATCAACATCAACTTCCCTTTCTCCCTTATCCGCCCCTTTTTTTTATCCCCGCTAGCATTTATCAATCATCACTTCCCTTTCCCTCTTCTTCTTTCCCCCTCTTCTTTGTATCAACATCACTTCCCTATTTCCCCCTTTTTCCCCTCTCTTTAATACAACATCGAACGTTTTCCCCTTTTCCCTCTCTTTCTTTTTCCCCCGCGTCTCTTGTATCCAAACATCACTTCCCCTTTCGCCTCCCCTTCCTCTTCCCCCTCTCTTTACAACACACTTCCCTTTTCCCCCTCTTTCCCCGCTCTTTATCAACATCACTTCCCTTCCCCCCTTTCTTTTCCCCTCTCTCTTTATCAACAACACTTCTTCCTGTTCCCCCCTCTTTTCCCCGCTCTTTATTCATCAACATCACTTCCCTTTCCCCCTCTTTTCGCCCTCTCTCTTATCAACACACAGTTCGCCTTGTCACCACCTCATTTTCCCTACTCTCTTTATCATACATCGACGTTTTTTCCCCTTTTTTATGATTTTGTTCCCGCCCTCTTTTTCTCCCCCTCTCTTTATCAACCATCAATCTTCCCCTTTCCGCCCCTCTTTTCCCCTCTCTTTATCAACATCACTTCCCTTTCGCCCCCCACGCTCTTTTCCCCTCTCTTTATCAACATCATCTTTCCCTATCCCCCCCTCTTGTCCCCCCTCTCTTTTAATCAACATACACTGTCCCGCTTCTCTTTCCGCCCTCTTTTTCCCCCCTCTTTATCAACATCACTTCCCTATTCCCTCTTCTTTTCCCTCTCACTTTATCAACATCACGGTTTCCCTTTTCCCCCCTTCTTGGACTTTTTCCCCTCGTTCTTTATCACACACCTTCCCCTTTTTCCCCCTCCTTCCCCGTCTCTTTATCAACTTCGACTTCCATTCCCCCCTTTTTTCCCTCTCTTTACAACATCACTCCCTTTCCCCCTCTTTTCCCCTCCTTTATCAACATCACGCCCTTTTTCCCCCCCTCTTATCCATCCCTCACTTCCCCCTTCCCCCCCTCTTTTCGCCCTCTCTTTATCAACTCACTTCCCTCCCCCTACCTTCCCCCTCTCTTATCAACATCACTTCCTTTCCCCCCTTTTTCCCCCCCTTTATCAACATCCCTTCCCTTTCCCCCTCTTTTCCCCCCCCCTTAATCACCTCACTTCCCTTCCCCCTTTTTTTCCCCTCTCTTTATCAACATCACTTCCCTTTCCCCCCCTCTTTTCCCCTCCCTTTTACAACATCAACTTCCTTTTCCCCCTCTTTTCCCCTCTCTTTTTCACACACTTTCCCTTCCCCCCTCTTTTTCTCCCCCCTTTACACATACTTCCCTTTTTTTCCCCCCCCTTTTTTCCCCCCTTTAAACATCACTCCCTCCCCCTTTTTTTCCCCTCTCTTCTTTCTTCCCCCTTTTCCCCCCTCTTTTAAAACAACATCACCCCTTTTTCCCCCCCTTTTCCCCTCTTTACAAAATCACTTCCCTTTCCCCCTCTTCCCTCCCTTTATCAACTCACTTCCCTTCCCTCTTTTCACCCTCTCTTTTCCTCCTTCCCCTTTTTTCCCCCCCCCTTCCCCCGCCTTTTTCCCTCCTTCCCTTTTTCCCCCCTCTTTTCCCCCCCTTTTTCCTCCCTTTCCCTTTTTCCCCCCTCCTTTCCCCCTTTTTCCTTCCTTCCCTTTTCCCCCCTTTTCCCCTCTCTTTTTTGTCCCTTTCCCCTCTGTCCCCTCTCTTCAACCACAACATCTACCCCCCTTTCCCCCCCCCCACCACCCTTTTTTTCCCCTCCTCTTCACACAACATCACTCCCCGTCCCCCCCTCCACCCTTCTTTCCCCTCTCTTCACACAACATCACCCCCCTTTCCCCCCCCCCCCCCCACCCTTTCTTTCCCCTCTCTTCACACAACATCACCTCCCTTCCCCCCCCCACCCTTTTTTTCCCCTCCCGTCACACTACATTCACCTCCTCTTCCCCCCCCCCCCTCCCTTCCCCTTTCCCCTCCTTCACTACAACATCACCTCCCGTCCCCCCCCCCCCCCCCTCCCTTCTTTCCCCCTCTCTTTCAAAAAAAC
>NW_028234419.1:24476942-24486942 GCF_977035675.1 Penaeus japonicus
CTCCATCTCCCTTCCACTCCCCTTTCACCCTCTCCATCTCCCTTCCACCCCCCTCTCTCCCTCTCCATCTCCCTTCCACCCCCCCCTCTCTCCCTCTCCATCTCCCTTCCATCCCCCTCTCTCCCTCTCCATCTCCCTTCCATCCCCCTCTCTCCCTCTCCCTCTCCATCTCCCTTCCATCCCCCTCTCTCCCTCTCCCTCCCCCTTCCCCTTCCCCCCCCCCTCTCTCCCTCTCCATCTCCCTTCTACCCCCTCTCTCCCTCCTTCCTCTCCATCTACCTTCCACCCCCCCCTCTCTCCTCTCCATCTCACCTTCCATCCCTCCCTCTCACCCTCTCCAGCTCCCCTTCTACCCCCATCTCTCCCTCTCCATCTCCTCCACCCCCCCTCTCTCCGCTCTCCATCTCCTTCCACCCCCCCCCTCTCTCCTCTCCATTCTCCTTCCATCCCCCTCTCTATCTCCTTCTTCACATTCCCTCTCCATCTCCCTTTCCACCCCCATCTCTCCCTCTCCATCACCCTCCCACCCCCCCCTCTCTCCCTCTCCATCTCCCTTCCCCCCCCCCCCTCTCTCCCTCTCCATCTCCCTTCCACCCCCCCTCTCTTTCCTCCCATCTCCCTCCATCCCCCTCCTCCCCTCTCCATCTCCCGTTCCACATCCCCATCTCCCTCTCCATCTCCCTTCCACCCCCCCTCTCTCCCCTCTCCATCCCCCTTCCACCCCCCCCCTCTCTCCCTCTCCATCTCCCTTCCACCCCCCCCCCCCCCTTCCCTCTCCCTCTCTCTCCCTTTCCCCCCCCCCTCTCTCCCTCTCCATCTCCCTTCACCCCTCTCTCCTCTCCATCTACCTCCCACCCCCCTCTGCCTTCTCCCGCCCCATCTCCTTCCCCCCCCCCTCTCTCCCTCTCCATCTCCCTTCCACCCCCCCTCTCTCCCTCTCCACTCCTACACCCCACTCTCCTCTCATCCCTCTCCATCTCCCTTCTACCCCCCCTCTCTCTCCCTCTCCATCTCCCTTCCACCCCCCCTCTCTTCCCTCTCCATCTCCCTTCCACCCCCCCCCCTCTCTCCCTCTCCATCCCCCCTCCACCCCCCCTCTCTCCCTCTTCCATCTCCCTTCCAACACCCTCTCTCCCTCTCCAGTCTCCTTCCCACCCCCCTCTCTCCCTCTCCTTCGCCCTTCCACATTCCACCCCCCCCTCTCTCCTCGTCCATCTCCCTTCCACCCCCGCCTCTCTCCCCTCCCCCTCTCAACATCCACCCTCACCCCAACCACCCACCCCCAAATCCAAATTCCAAAATCTCCCACCCAAAAAACCCCAACCATCATCCGCATATCCATCGCACCAATACAATCCCCCACATCCAAATCCACACAATCCAAATCCCCCACAACCCTCCAAAATCCAAATCCAACCCCCTTTCCACCTTCCACACACCTCCACCCACCCAAACCACAATCCCCCCCCCACCCCCCCCATCCCCAATTCCAACCACATCCCCCCCCCCCATTCCAACCCCCCAATCCCCCAATCCAAACACCCCCCCCCCCCAAACCAATCCTCCCCATCCCCCTTCCCCTCTCCATCTCCCTTCCACCCCCCCTCCCTCCCTCTCCATCTCCCTCCCCCCCCTCTCTCTCCTCTCCACCCCCCTCCCTTCCACCTCCCCCACCCCGCCTCCCTCCCCCTCCATCCACTTCCACCCCCCTCTCTCCCTCACCATCTCCTTCCACACCCCACTCCCTCTCCTCTCCCCCCCACCCCCACCCCCCCTCCCTCCCTCTCCATCTCCCTTCCACCCCCCCTCTCTCCCTCTCCATCTCTCCTTCCACCCCCCTCTCCCTCGCTCTCCATCCCCCTCCCCCCCCCCCTCTCTCTCCGCCCTCCCTCCCCCTCCACCCCCCTCTTCACTCACCCCCCCCATCTCCCTCCCTCCCTCCCCGTCCCCCCTCCCTCTCCATCTCCCATCCCCCCCCCCTCTCCCTCTCCCCTCCCTTCCTCCCACCTCCTCTCCCTCTCCCCTCCCTTCCCCCCCCCCTCCCTCCCCATCCCCTTCCCCCCCCCCCCTCCTCCTCCCTCTCCATCTCACTTCCAACACCCCCCCTCTCCCCCTCTCCCCCTCCCTTCCACCCTCCTCCCTCCCTCCATCTCCCCCCCACCCCCCCTCCCTCCCTCACATCCATCTCCCCCCCCCACCCCCCCCTCCCCCCCCCCTTTCCATCTCCCATCCCCCCCCCCTCTCCCTCTCCATCTCCTTCCCCCCCCCACCCTCTCCCCTCCCTCTCCTATCTCCGCTTCCACTCCCCTCTCTCCCTCTCCATCTCCACCCCACCCCCCCTCATCTCCCTCTCCATCTCCCCTCCCCCTCCTCATCCCCCCCCCTCTCTCTCCCCTCCTCCCTTCTCCTTCCACCCCCCTCCCTCCCTCCTCCATCTCCCTCCCTACCCCCCCCCTCCCTCCCTCTCCCTTCTCCCTCCACCCCCCTCTCTCCTCCTCCATCTCCATCCAGTCCCTCCACCCCCCCTCCTTCTCCCTCTCCATCTCCCCTCCCTACCCCTCTCTCCCTCTCCTTCCCTACCTCTCCCCTCCACCCTCTCTCCATCCCCCATATTCCCCTTCCATCCCTCTCTCCCCCATCCCCCTCCACCCATCCCCTCTCTCCCTCCACATCTCCCTTCCCCCCTTCCTCTCTCCCTCTCATCCCCTCCTCCTCTCACATCTCCCCCTCCCCCCTTCTCCCTTCCCTTCCACCCTCCCTCCTCTCTCCCACCCCCTCATCTCCCTCCCGATGCCCCCTTCCACCCCCCTCTCTCCCCTCTCCATCCCCCTCCCATTCCTGGTCCCCTCTACCCTCCTCTCCATCTCCCTCTCCATTTCCTCCCCTCTCTCTGCCCTCTCCCTCCCTCTCCCACCCCCCCCCCCTCTCTCTCCATCACCCCCCAACCCCACCCCCTCTCTCTCCCTCTCCATCCTCTCCCCCCCTCCTCTCTCCCTCTCCCCCTCCCCCCCTCCCCCATCCCCACTCCCTCCCCTCCATCCTCCCTTCCAACCCCCTCTCCTCCCCCTCCCCTCCTCCCCCCTCTCCCTTCCCCTCTCCCCTCCCCCTCTCCTCCTCCCCTCCCTCTCCACCCCCCTCCCTCCACCTCACTCCTCTCTCTCCACCCTCCCTTCCATCCCCCCCCCCCCCTCTCTCCCTCTCCATCTCCCTTCCACCCCCCCCCCTCTCCTCCCTCTCCACCCCTTCCCCCCCCTCTCTCCCTCTCCATCTCCCTTCCACCCCCCTCCCCTCATCATCCCTCCAACCCCCCCCCTCTCCCTCTCCATCTCCCTTCCACCCCCCTCTCCCTCTTCTATCCATCTCCTTCCACCCCCCCTCTCTCCCCTCCTCCATCTCCCTTCCCCCTCCCTCTCCCCTCTCCATCTCCTCCACCCCTCTCTCATTCCCACTCGCCCTCACCTCTCCATCTCCCTTCCACCTTCCAACCCCCCTCTCTCTCTCCCTCTCCATCTCCCTTCCACCCCCCTCTCTCCCTCTCCATCTCCCCTCCCCCCCCCCTCTCTCCCTCTCCCTCTCCCTTCCACCCCCCTCTCTCCCTCTCCATCTCCCTTCCCCCCCCTCTCTCCCTCTCCATCTCCCTTCTACCCCCTCTCTCCTCTTCCAGCTCCCTACCACCCCCGCCCTCTCTCCCTCCCTCCTTCTCCCTCACCCCCCCTCTCTCCCGCTTCCCATCTCCCCTTCCACACCCCCTCTCTCGTGCTCTCCACCTCCCTTCCACCCCCCCCTCCCTCAACCTCTCCCTCTCCCTCCCCCCCCCCCTCTCTCTCCCTCTCCATCTCCCTTCCACCCCCCTCTCTCCCTCTCCATCTCCCTTCCACCCCCCTCTCTCCCTCTCCATCTCCCTTCCACCCCCCCTCTCCCTTCTACCCCCCCTCTCTCCCTCTCCATCTCCCTTCTACCCCCTTCTCTCCCTCTCCATCTCCCTTCCACCCCCCCTCTCTCTCCCTCTCCCTCTCCATCTCCCTTCCATCCCCCTCCTCCCTCTCCATCTCCCTCCACCCCCCTCTCTCTCCCCCTCTCTCTCCATCTCCCTCCACCCCCTCCCTCTCTCCCTCTCCATCTCCCTTCCACCCCCCCCTCCAGCTCCCTTCCACCCCACTCGCTCCCTCTCCACTCCTTCTATCCCCCCCCCTCTCCCTCTCCCTCTCCCTTCCTCCCCCCTCTCTCCCTCTCCATCTCCCTTTCCACCCCCCCTCTCTCTCCCTCTCCATCTCCCTTCCCTCCCCCCTCTCTTCTCCTCCCTCACCATTTCCGTCCAACCCCCCTCTCTCCCTCTCCATCTCCCTTCCACCCCCCTCTCCCTTCTACCCCCCTCTCGTCCCGCTCCACTCCCTTCCACTCCCCTCTCTCCCTCTCCATCACCTTCCATCCCCCTCTCCTCCTCTCCATCTCCCTTCTACCCCCCTCTCCTCCCTGCTCCATCTCCCTTCACCCCCCTCTCTCACCTCTCCATCCCCTTCCCACCCCCCTCTCTCCCTCTCCATCTCCCTTCCACCCCCCTCTCTCCCTCTCCATCTCCCTTCCATCCCCCTCTCTCCCTCTCCATCTCCCTTCTCCCCCCCCCTCTCTCCCTCTCCATCTCCCTTCTACCCCCCTCTCTCCCTCTCCATCTCCCTTCTACCCCCCTCTCTCCCTCTCCATCTCCCTTCCACCCCCTCTCTCTCTCCCTCTCCATCTCCCTTCCACCCCCCTCTCTCCCTCTCCATCTCCTTCCCACCACCCCCTCCTCTCCCTCTCCCTCTCACATCTCCTTCTACCCCCACTCTCTCTCCCTCGCCATCTCCTCCAACCCCCCCTCTCTCTCCCAATCCATCTCCCTTCCACCCCCCCCTCTCTCCCCCCCTCTCCCTCTCCCTTCCACCCCCCCTCTCTCTCCCTCTCCCTCTCCATCTCCCTTCTACCCCCCCCTCTCTCCCTCTCCATCTCCCTTCCACCCCCTATTATAGACTTAGTAATATATGCTGCAGGTCTCCCTTCCTCCCCCCCCCTCTCTCCCTCTCCCTCTCCCTTCCACCCCCCCTCTCTCCCTCTCCATCTCCCTTCCCCCCCCCTCTCTCCCTCTCCATCTCCCTTCCACCCCCCCTCTCTCTCCCTCTCCCTCTCCATCTCCCTTCTACCCCCCCTCTCTCTCCCTCTCCATCTCCCTTCCTCCCCCTTCTCTCCCTCTCCATCTCCCTTCCACCCCCTCTCTCCCTCTCCATCTCCCTTCTACCCCCCCTCTCTCCCTCTCCATCTCCCATTCTCCATCCCACTCGTCTTACCCTCCTCATCTCCCTTCCACCCCCCTCTCATCCTCTCCATCTCCCTCCACCCCCCCTCTCCCTCTACCCCCCCCTCTCTCCCGTCTCCATCTCCCTTTCCTCCCCCTCTCTCCCTCTCCCATCTCCCTTCCACACACCCCCTCTCCTCTCCTCTTCCCGCTCCATCTCCTTGCTACCCCCCCCTCACTCTCCCTCTCCATCTCCTTCCACCTCCCTCTCCCTTCTCCATCTCCCTTCTCCACCCCCCTCTCTTACCCATTCCCATCTCTTCCACCCCTCCCCTCCGATCCCCTCCATCTCCCTTCCACCCCCTCTCTCTCCCTCTCCATCTCCCTTCCACCCCCTCTCTCCCTCTCCATCTCCCTTCCACCCCCCTCTCTCCCTCTCCATCTCCCTTCTATCCACCCCCCCACTCTCCCTCTCCCCTCTCACCTCCACCCCCCTCGCTCCCTCTCCATCTCCCTTCCACCCCCCCTCTCTCCCTCTCATCTCCCTTCTATATCCCCCCTCCTCCCCTCATCTCCCCTTCCATCCCCCTCTCTCCCTCTCATCTCCCTTCCGACCCCCCTCTCTCCTCTTCCATCTCCCTTCCACCCCCCTCCCCTTCTAACCCCCCTCTCTCCCTCTCCATCTCCCTCACCCCCCTCTCATTCCTCTCCATCTCCCTTCCATTGCCCCCTCTCTCCTTCTCCCTCTCCACGCCTTCATACCACCCCCCCCACTCTCCCTCTCCATCTCCCCCTTCTATCTACCCCCCTCTCTCCCTCTCCACCCCTTCCACACCCCCCTCTCATCCCTCTCCATCTCCCTATCTAACCCCCCGCCTCTCCCTCTCCAACTCCATTCCATTCCCCCTCTCTCCCTCTCCATGCTCCCTTCCACTCCCCTCTCTCCTCCCATCTCCCTTCCATCCCCCCCCTCTCCCCTCTCCATCTCCTTCATTACCGCCCTCTCTCCCTCTCCCTCTCCCTCCCCCCCCCCCCCTCGCTCCCTCTCCCTCCCCCTCCCCCCCCCCTCTCTCCCTCTCCATCTCCCTTCCACCCCCCTCTCTCCCTCTCCATCTCCCTTCCACCCCCCCTCTCTCTCCCTCTCCCTCTCCATCTCCCTTCTACCCCCCCTCTCTCTCCCTCTCCATCTCCCTTCCACCCCCCTCTCTCTCCCCTCTCCATCTCCCTTCCAACCCCCTCTCTTCTCTCCTCTCCTCCTCTCCCTCCTCCCCCCCTCTCCCTCTCCCTCTCCATCTCCCTTCCACCCCCCCTCTCTCCCTCTCCAGCTCCCTCCCACCCCCTCCCTCTCTCCCTCTCCATCTCCCTTCCACCCCCCCTCTCCCTCTCCACCTCCCTTCCACTCCCCCTCTCTCCCTCTCCATCTCCCTTCTACCCCCCCCCGCTCTCCCTCTCCATCTCCCTCCCACCCCCCCTCTCTCCTCCCATCTCCATCCACCCCCCCTCTCTCTCCCTTCTCCCCTCCATCTCCCTTCTTAACCCCCCCTCCTTCCACCCCCCTCTCTCCCTCTACATCTCACTTCCACCCCCCTCGCTCTCCCTCCGTGTGTCGGCATCTCCCTTCCACCCCCCCTCTCTCTCCCTCTCCATCTCCCTTCCACCCCCCCTCTCTCCCTCTCCATCTCCCTTCCACCCCCCTCTCTCCCTCCATCTCCTTCCCCCCCCCCTCTCCTCTCCATCTCCCTTCCACCCCCCTCTCTCCCTCTCCATCTCCCTTCCACCCCCCTCTCTCGCCGACTCTCATCTCCCTTCTACCCCCACTCTCCCTTCATCTCCCTTCCACCCCCTCTCTCCCTCTCCATCTCCCTTGAGCAAAGGAATACAAGTAGAGCCGAGAACAGCGACGGAGTACCAACGCCGAAGAGCGAAAGAGCACTGAGAAGGTCCACCCCCCTCTCTCCCCCTCCATCTCCCTTCCACCAAAAGGCCCATCCGTCGATCCCTCTCCATCTCCCTTCCACCCCCTCTCTCCCTTCCATCTCCCCCACCCCCCCCTCTCTCTCCTCTCCATCTCCCTTCCAAACCCGCTCTCCTCTACTCACCCCTCTCCATCTCCCTTCCACCCCCCCCTCTCTCTCCCTCCCTCTCCATCTCCCTTCCCCCCCCCCTCTCCCATCGCATCTCCCCCTCCTCCCTCTCTCCCTCTCCATCTCCCTTCCACCCCCTCTCTCCCTCTCCATCTCCCTTCCACCCCCCCCTCTCCCTCCCCCTCTCCCTCTCCCTTCCCCCCCCCCCCTCTCCCTCTCCCTCCCCATCCCCCTTCCCCCCCCTCTCTCCCTCTCCATCTCCCTTCCCCCCCCCTCTCTCCCTCTCCATCTCCCTTCCACCCCCCCCTCTCTCTCCCTCTCCATCTCCCTTCCACCCCCCTCTCTCCCTCTCCATCTCCCTTCCACCCCCCTCTCTCCCTCTCCATCCCCCTTCCCCCCCTCCTCTCTCCATCTCCATCTCCCTTCCCCCCCCCCCTCTCTTCTCCCTCTCCAATCTCCTTCCACCCCCCTCTCTCTCCACTCCTCCATCTCTCCCTTCCACCCCCCTCTCTCCTCCTCCATCTCCCTTCCACCCCCCCCCTCTCCCTCAACCACTCCCTTCCACCTCCCTCTCTTGTCTCCCTCTCCATCTCCCTCGTCCTCCTCCCTCTACCCCCCATCTCCCTCTCCGTCTCCCTCCCCCCCCTCTCTCCCTCTCCATCTCCCTTCCACCCACTCTCTCCCTTTCCATCTCCCTTCCACCCCCCTCTCTCCCTCTCCATCTCCCTTCCTCCCCCCCCTCTCTCTCCCTCTCCATCTCCCCTTCCACCCTCCCTCTCTCCCCTCTCCATCTCCCCTTCCCCCCCCCTCTCTCCCTCTCCACCTCCCTTCCCCACCCCCTCTCTCCCTCTCCACCTCCCTTCTCCCCCCCTCTCTCTCCCTCTCCCTCTCCCTTCCACCCCCTCTCTCCCTCTCCCTCTCCCTTCCACCCCCCTCTCTCCCTCATCTAATCTCCCTTCCACCCCCCTCTCTCCGTCTCGCATCTTCCCTTCCACCCCCTCTCTCCCTCTCCATTCTCCCTTCCAACCCCCCCCTCTCTCGTCCTCTCCACTCCCTTCTACCTCCCTCTCCACCCTCTCCATCTCCCTTACACCCCCCTCTCTTCTCCCTCTACCATCTCCCTTCCACCCGCCTCGTCTCCCTCTCATCTCCCTTCCACCCCCCCTCTCCCTCCTACCACCCCCCCACTCTCCCTCTACATCGCCTTCCACCCCCGCCTCCTCTCTCCCTCTCCATCTCCCCTTCCACCCCCCTCTCCCTCCCTCCCACCCCCTTCCACCCCCCCTCTCCCTCTCCCTTCCCCCCCCCTCTCTCCCTCTCCCTCTCCCTTCCCCCCCCTCTCTCCCTTTCCATCTCCCTTCCCCCCCCCCTCTCTCCCTCTCCATCTCCCTTCCACCCCCTCTCTCCCTTTCCATCTCCCTTCCACCCCCTCTCTCCCTTTCCATCTCCCTTCCACCCCCTCTCTCCCTTTCCATCTCCCTTCCCCCCCCCTCTCTCCCTCTCCATCTCCCTTCCACCCCCCTCTCTCCCTCTCCCTCTCCCCTCCTCCCCCCTCTCTCCCTCTCCATCTCCCTTCCCCCCCCCCTCTCTCCCTTTCCATCTCCCTTCCACCCCCTCTCTCCCTTTCCATCTCCCTTCCACCCCCCTCTCTCCCTCTCGATCTCCCTTCCACCCCCCCTCTCCATCTCCCTTCCACCCCTCTCTCTCCCTCTCCATCTCCCTTCCACCCCCTCTCTCCCTCTCCATCTCCCTTCTACCCCCTCTCTCCCTCTCCATCTCCCTTCCACCCCCCCTCTCTCCCTCTCCATCTCCCTTCCACCCCCCTCTCTCCCTCTCCATCTCCCTTCCACCCCCCCTCTCTCCCTCTCCATCTCCCTTCCACCCCCCCTCTCTCCCTCTCCATCTCCCTTCCCCCCCCCTCTCTCCCTCTCCATCTCCCTTCCACCCCCCTCTCTCCCTCTCCATCTCCCTTCCACCCCCCTCTCTCCCTCTCTCAACATATTCATCACAACCATTCATTAACGTTAAGTCAGAGAAGGAAATTGAAGACTCACCTTTATTGCTGATGGCGGAAAAAAAACAATATACACAAAATAGGTTTACTGATATCAATAGGAAATAGGTTACTTAGCCCTAGAATTGCATGCGTCAGAATAAATTATATGTCTAGTTTACTCTCTCTCTCTCTCTCACACACATACACACATACAAAAACACACATAAACACAAACACACACACAAGAGCACACATGAACACAAACACACACGCACACAAAAGCACACACACACACACACACACACACACACACACAAAAGCACACACACACACACACAAAGACACACAAACACACACACAGACACACACACACATATACACGTTTACACTCACACACAGACATACACCCACAGTAGTCCTTTGTTATAAAAGAAATTTAATGTAACATGTCCGTTTTGAAACTGACACGTACTCAAATAATTTCCTATGTTAAAATTACTTGAAAGAGTATAATCCTCTTTGATATGACACAAACGTACAACTTCATGGAAAAGGAACGAATATATAAGAATAGCTGTTTCCTATTCGAATTCGCTCAAGTAAGTATATCCACATGGAAATCGTGAGCTTCTGAACAATATAGCTGTTTTA
>NW_028234419.1:24516942-24521942 GCF_977035675.1 Penaeus japonicus
ATCCTCGCGCAAAGAAAACAAACGCAAATCACAAACACAACAACAAGGTCATCCTGCCTCACTCCAAATAAGGTGCGTCAGTATTCACGTGTTTACATCCTTAAGGGGCATCTTAACCTGTGAAGATGCTGATCTCATCTAAATAACATTCGCTTAGATAGATTTATATATATATATATATATATATATATATATATATATATATATATATATATATTGTAAGTGAGAGTGATAGGTGATGGATTAATCTGAATTAGATTGAGAAGAAGTGAAATATAGCAAATTTGATTAGAGTAAAACCGAGTTTATTTGATTACAGTAAAATACAATAAATTTGATAAGAGCGAAAAGAAGAAATTCGATTAAGATGAAATAAGGTTGGGTTTTAATCAAAGCGAAATGAACAAAATCTGATTAAAGTAAAATCAAGTGAATTAGATCAAAGCAAATTAAAAGTGCTTTGAGCAAAGTGAATGCCATTTGATTATAGCAAACTAAATTAGAAAGGTGAGGTCTCAGGTGATCATTAAAGACACGTGGCAGACATCAAACGCAAGGATAGCTGTCAACTCAAAAGGAATACAAAGAAAGGCTATGTAAGCTGTCAATCATAGCAGGTGTCAAACCAGAAACTTTAGGTTAGGTGTCAATCATGCCAGGTGTCAGATCTTAGATTGTGTCGATTAATAAAAAAAATATATATATCTAAAACTAAAATGGTATTCAGTATAATACAAACCGGAACGGTGTTGACTGCTACATCATAGCGCTATCTAGCGAAAGCCCAGCAACACAAGTGTTAAATCAGGAGGTTGCCAGTCAGTGTGAAACTAGTGTCAACCAGGAAGTCAGTTCAAGTGTCAACTGATGCAAAACTATTACCAACCAAAAAGATATTGAAAATGTTAACCGATGTTAAATAAATGTTACACCAAAGAAGGAACTGTGGAGTAAGCATTAAAAGTATCATCTCAGCAACGGAAATACTTGATGAAACACGTTTAAAACACGATCGATCAGCTGTTGATTCAGAAAGGAGACGAGACGACGGGGAGCGAGTAAAACAAACAAACAAACAAACAAAAAAGAAAAAAAAAAGAAAAGTCGAATACGAAATAACTTAAAATGAATGAATGCAATAAAAAATAAATGAACCTGTCAAGTCTGTTTAATAAAAATGATAAATAAGTGAATAAAGTGAAGAATACTAGATAAATCCAAGCAAAACAGGTAAAAACCGGACACACACACACACACACACGCCGGCATTAAACAGGTGTGCACCAGAAAGATATATATATATATATATATATATATATATATATATATATATATATATATATATATATATATATAAATATATAAAGAGAGAGAGCGACAGAGAGAGAGAGAGAGGGAGAGAGAGAGAGAGAGAAAGAGAGAGAGAGAGAGAGAGAGAGGGAGAGAGAGAGAGAGAGAGAGAGAGAGAAGAGAGAGAGAGAGAGAGAGAGAGAGAGAGAGAGAGAAAGAGAGAGAGAAAGAGAGAGAAAGAGATAAAGAGAGAGAGAAAGCGAGAGAAAGAAAAAGAGAAAGAGAGAGAAAAATAAAGAGAGAGACAGAGAAAGAGAAAGAAAGAAAGACAATGAGAGACAAAAGAAAAAAAAAAGAAAAAAAGAAATACCAACAGACAGACAAAGAGAGAAAGAAAAGGAACGTTACGAAACGACTAAGCCTCAGAAGACAGGACATGAACAGCCTCTTCGCATAACCCAGTTGCTAAGCGTAGGCTCGCATCCCTTTCCAAAATACTCTCGAGACTCCAATTCAAGACCCTATCCGCGGCGGAGTAGCAACAGCTGATTTTTAATTTTTTTTAAATAAAAAAACCGAGTTAAACGGTCACTATCAATGGAAATCAACCCCACCTTCGTCGTTCCCCATGTGGCATTCTCGTTACTCGCAGCATCGGTCCCCATGGCATTCTCAATCCTCGTTCTCGCCCTTGTAAATGAAGACTTTTTTTATCCCTTCTAAAGTCGTGTTTAAACATACGAAAGCAGGTGAGTGAGAGAGAACGAGAGAGAGAGAGAAACGGAGTAAGATATATATATATATATATATATATATATATATATATATATATATATATATATATATATATATAACAATAATAACAATATATAATATATATAAATTATATAATAAATATATAATATATATATATATATATATATTATATATAACTATGTATATGATATATAATCATGTATATAAATATATAGTATATATATTGTGTATTTATATATACATATACATATAAATATAATATATATATATATATATATATATATATATATATATATACTATATATATATCATATATATCATATAAAAATAAATATATATATATATATATATATATATATTATATATATATATCATATATATATAAAGAATATATTTATATATTATGTACATGATATTTATTATATATATATATTATTATATATATATTATCAATAGTACAATATATAACTCTATATATAATATATATATATCAATCATATATATATAATATATATATATAATATATAAGAGAGAGAGAGAGAGAGAGAGAGACGGAAGAGGCAGAGAGACGCATCTATCGCAGAGAAGGAGAGAGTAAAGGAGAATGAAAGAGACGAGAGAGAAAGAAAGTAGTAAGAGAAAGAGCGCTAGAGAAAAGCACGCATGAGAGAAAGACAAGTGAGAGAAACTAAAGACAATGCAGAGAGAGTGAGAGGACCTTCACCGAGCTAGAATCAACTTAGAACGAGAGAACAAGAGAACCAAGAGAGCGAGAGAGCGATAGTAGAGCAAATCTCTCCGTCCGCTGCCGCCCTCCCCCGCGCCCCCTGCCCCCCGCGCTTCCACCCCCGCTCTGGCCTCCTAGCCGAGAGAGCGTGTATCAATGAACGCCCCAACACTCCCGACGGATCTTTGCCTCGATGCCACCGATAGGGCCCCCTACGCGGCTGGGCCCTGCTCTAGCAACATAGCTGATTATGGCGGGGCCCTGCGGTTCGCCATTGGGTCGTCGGAGGGGGGCGTCCCTACTAATGTGGGGGCCGCGGGGGTGACCCCGTGCTGCTGGCGTGCCGGCGCATGGGGTGGGGGGGGGGCGAGGGGGGGGCGGGCGGCGCGCCCCCAAAACAACAATAACGTCCGAGTCACGGGGCATAATAGCGCCGATATTTATTTAGCTCAGATAAGATCGTCCCGGATCGTCGGGGGGTGAAAGGACGGGGAATTTAGCGAGGACAAAACACCAAGAGGGATTTTCCCCCGAGGACCCGTAAAAACGGGGACAATAACCCAAGGCATGAAAATGTCTCACTGTTTAATGGCAGGCAGGAAGAAGGGAGACCCAGGCCCCACCCCGGCTTTTTTTCGGAGTAGGGTATAAACAAGTAAATAGGGGAGGATGGGATGGGATTTTTTTTTTCCGGTTGTCGAAACCTTGTGAATAATGAATATTCGGTAAAAAAAAAAGGACTTGATGGGTTACCGGAGGGGTACTCGCTTTAATTAGAAAGAGCTACGGCGGAGCCTCGGGGCGAGTATGGGGGGGGGGGCGGGAAAAGCACGCACAACGGGCGACAAGGAAAGACATAACACCACCAAACTATAGGAAGCACTATATGAAATTACCGCCTGCCCCACATGGGGAATCTCGGGCATTTCACTGCTTGAGTGGCCGCTTTTCGTCCGTGTAAACAATAGCTTTTCTTAAGTGGAACCTTTTACTATATCCGGATAATAATTGAGGGCTTTTTTATCATTCGGTTCATCTGGACGTCTTCCTTGTTGCTGTAATGATTATGATTGTTATTGCTACTGTTATGCAATGGGATTGATGTTGCTGTTATCATGATGGTGAGGATTGATACTGGTTCTGTTGTAAAAACTGTTGCTACCATTACAATTCGTGTTATTATTAGTATTGTTGTAGTTATGATTGTTATTAACACCACTGTTAAGATTTTCATTCTTTTTATTATCATTATTATCGTTACCAGTATTTCCATTACTACTATTACCAATTCAACAATTACTGACAGACCTACTGCCATTACAATTACCGATATTACAATCATTATCATCGTTATCGTCTATTATTGTCATCGTCATCACCATCATCAATTCATTTTTGTTAATCATATCTTTGGAAAAAAGGGAACAGAAATGTGGCAAGGGAAAACGAGCTTAAATTTTTCAATTTTTCAATGATTGGTTGAAATTTATGACTTTTTATTTTTTATTTTTTACTTTTCTCTCTTTCTGTCTATTTCTCTTATCCTTTCTTTTCATTTTCTCGTTTTCTTTCTTTTGTCTTTCTGTCTGCCTGTCTCTCTCTGTATCTCTGCCTGTCTCTGTCTCTGTCTCTGTCTCTGTCTCTGTCTCTGTCTCTGTCTCTGTCTCTGTCTCTGTCTCTGTCTCTGTCTCTGTCTCTGTCTCTGTCTCTGTCTCTGTCTCTGTCTCTGTCTCTGTCTCTGTCTCTGTCTGTTCTCTGTCTCTGTCTCTGTCTCTGTCTCTGTCTCTGTCTCTGTCTCTGTCCTCTGTCTCTGTCTCTGGTCTCTGTACTCTTCTCTGACTCTCCTCACTCTTTCTCTCCTTCTCCTCTCTCTCTTCTCTCTCGCTCTCTCTCTCTCTCTCTCACGACTCTCCTCCTAGCTCTCTGCTCTCTCAATCCCTTCCTCTCCCTCATTCCCACTCCCTCTCTCTCTCTCTCTCTTCTCATCCCATCCTTCCTTTCTTTCCCTCCATTTTTCGCTTTGCTTATTCGCTATCAGAATTAAAGGTCTTGTTACTCAACATGGCATTATCTACGCTCGTTATGCATAGACATGTCACTATTTTTTTTATTTTTTTTTTTACATTTTCTGTGTCTAGTCTTTTCGCTCCCCTTTTTTCCTGTTTGTTTTTGTTCCCTTTCTTCTTCTTCTTCCTCTTCTCTTCCTCTCCTTCTCTTCATCCTTTTC